>NW_010424102.1:0-8980 GCF_000710305.1 Buceros rhinoceros silvestris | reverse complement strand
AATGCCAGAATGTAGATGAATTAGTGGTGGTAAAGATACACCTAGTCTTACAACTTTTTCTGTGGGTGGGAGCTAAAACCCAGCAGATATTAAGTGGCTGATAGAGACTAGTAAGAATGTGGGGGAAATGGTCAATGGGATGCCCTGGCAGAACAGATTGCTATTGGTCTCTCTCAGGTTGCTGTCAAATCCTTGGGCTCAACAAACTTTGAGAAAGGGAGACATGAATTGGAGTAGTTCATTCACTTTAGGGTGTGTTTTTATGAAGCTGCTTCTTTCAAAACAGGCTTCTGCATCTGCGTACTTCTGCAGTGCGCAGTATGGAATGAGGATGGACTTAATGCTCTTGAAATTGTTTAAAGAATTTCAACGGATCATATTGCTGTGATGTGATCACTGTGTCTTTTGGGACATTCTACCAAACTATTAAAGCCTTATATAATCTTTTTTGCAAATTCTTCAAAAACATGCGTAAAAAACAATGAAAAAAAAGAGTGGAACAGCAATTCACATCTTTGCAAGTGAAAGTCTTAGATTTTCTCTTTCTAGGTAACTTCTAGATGACAGGTGTATAAAATTTATCTATACGTATCTGTATCTGTGGTTTCAGTTCTGCATTGGATCATTCAATACATTGTGTTCATTAAAATAGACCCTAGAATTTGTTGCGCGTGCACACACACACACTGAAGTCTTCAGGTTGCCTTTTGTGTTTGCCTTTTTAGTGTCTCAGAGAACATGCTGGGAAAGCTAGAAACATATGGCCTTTCTGTTTACACAACCATAGCAAACTGAACAGATCCCATACATTCAGCGTCCTTTGATGAACCAGTGTTTGCCTTCATCACAGTCCAGCACGTACCACAGAGCCGTGCCTTACGAACACACAGGGTCTCTGCTGTATTCAGTATGTTGCGATGGCTCACTGATAAAGTTTTGTCTTTCAGCTTCATCTTTAAACGCGAGGAATACTGTAATGAATATGTGATGTTGGATATGTGATGTAGCCCTGAAGCCCTGAACTTCCCTGAAACTTCACCCTTGTTCATGTAGAGATCTTTGTCTTCCCCAAAGACAAAGCAAATTGTCAGCTCTTTTATCCCAAGGAAAAAAAGGAACAAACAAAAAAATAAACCACCAGAAAAACATGGTTTATGCCTTTTTGTGTGTGTGTGTGTGTGTGGAGAGTCATGGCAAGCTTTTGAGTCTGAAGTGAAGTGTTTCTAGAATCTTTTTCTAATGGAGAATTGAAGAAAAGCTTCTTTTTCTTCTTAGTGATTCCAGGTATTTTCTAAAAAGCCACTCAAAATAAAGACATTAGACTTCCCGTTGCGTGGCTTTTTAACTACTCTGCCAGTCAATTTTTTCTTCTTATGGTTGTGCACAGTTGTTTTCCTAAAGGACTAATGCTCTTTTCCTACCTATGTGCCCTCTGATTACCTCAAGTCCTTCCTCAGAGGACCATGGAACTGGAACCTGTGGGCTTGCTAATGGTCACCCTTGTAAGAGGACCCCATGGACATTGCTGAGGGGTGTAAAGAGCCCTGCTTTTATCACGGTGGTTTATTTCATTTGAAGTTTCAGCACCATGTGGCCATTCAGCTCACACTGTTTTGGGCTTTCTGAAAACTCTCTGACCCATTCAAGCATGTATATGTTTAAATCTATTTATAAAAAAAGCGCTGACATACATTTCTATCCCCATTAATAAAAACAGAGAGCGTGATTTATATTTTGTTGAGTCAAACACTAGTACTTTTGGATAGAAAAGTCTTTAGCAGATAACAAATGGCAGACCAAATGCTCAAACTGTTTACTAGCTATTAATTGCAGGCTCATTCCAGAAGCTGTAGCAATCTCAAGCAAAATACTCGTGAAGTAATAGGATGCTTTATCTTTGTATTCTTGAATTTTGTAAGAGTGCTGTGTAATTTAAAAAAAAAGATCTACTAGATTTCTATCAACCCTGTGTCATCGCTCTCTCGTGCAGCTTCCCAAGCGATCACTTGTGCTGTGTGAATTGTGGTGTGTCCCATAGTAAATCACATGCAGCTGCAATGGATCCAATATGCTGTAAACAATGTTTTTAGATCTTTACTTTAACCATTTGCAATGAATAACAGAGATTCTAAGTTGCAGAATACTTTTCCTTCAGAAGTAGCCATTAAAATATTGCGGCAAAAATAACCATAGAGTTTGGAAAATGATATGCTACAGAATAACGTATTTTGCTACATACAGTTTTATTCATTTCTGAAAATTATTGTTCTCTTGCAGACATGAAATCTGGATATGTTCCTAATGCAAAACCAATAGGAAATATTTCAGTTGTTCAAATAGCTCTTAAACATATTTTAGTTTGATAGCTGATTATATATTATGCTTGCAGCCTTTGTGCAAAGCAGTGTTTAATATCGGAATTTGCTTCGTAATGAATATAGATGAAGACTGGTTTTTATTATCAATCTAAAAACCCCCATGTATTCATATAATGCAGTTGATGTTAAGTTGCCACATTGCTTGGAATTTATTGCCGCATTGCTTGACACAGATATCAACTAAAAGAACTCCTTGAAACTCAAACTCAAGACTTATCACTTGCCATTTAGAAAATGACCTTATAAATTAGTCAAATGACTGGATTAGCAAGTTTATAATGGTTCTATGGAAGAGCAGCTGTTAACGGAAAGTTCTCCATATTACCATGTTTCTCCTTGAATTGCTGTCATCGTTGTCTGTGAATGCAGTGATTATCAATGACTATTAATTATTTTATAGTTCTCAGGCCATTCTCTTATGATTAATTATTAGCTTTCCTAAAATTTAGGCAGAAAATATCTGATCATTAATCTACTATTTTGTTTTGTGCTTTGTCTAGCAACTTTGTGTAAGTTGCTAAATATTAATGACCGCCCTTGGGGCTTGAAAACAAATGCCCTAAAATTCTCATAATGAAATACATTTTCTTTTGATATCTCTGGGACCGTATTTGGCCCAGTTGATTTACATAATTTGCTTGCATGGTGTTGTGAAAGAGTAAAGTAAAGCATCTCAGCTGTACTTGCCATCTTAGAGGTGTTTCCAAGTGAAGAGACCGGGACAAGCGTGGTTTTTGGGGGGTTATCTGGTCAGTTGCCCACCTGTCCTGGACCACTTGCAAAACACAGCTCCTGAGCTCACCATTTTAGCTTAAGGTTAATGACAAAGTCTTGGCATGGGTTGCTAGTTAAATCTAGTTTTGCAGCAATCCTGTGTCAGAGTCATTAAAGGACTTTAATTGGCGTGGAAGATTGTCTACAGAGAAATGTTTATCAAGCGAAAAAAAAAAAGGAAAAGCATTTGTAAAGGTTTAAAAAGGTGGTAGATAACAGTTGGTGCTGCTTTAGCGCCCTTGTCCTCATTTGATGTTTAAACCTGTTCTGTAAGATTCAGTTTAGGATAGTTGGTCCGCTGACTCAGATGGTGTAAGGTCACAGCTGTGATGGTATTCTCAGCAGTACTTGGGACAAATACTGCTTTTAAACTGTTTCCTGTTGTGATCTTCTTCCTTACAGCATGGTGTATGCTAATATGTTACAACTTGCAGCTTGTGGTGTTCTATTGCTTAATTTAACCATAGTTTGCATTTCTTATGGTTTGATTGGTTGGCAAAACGTGCAGAAATTCTGAGTCAGATACACCTATTTCTGGATGCCCAGTATAATTAGGTGTAGCCCTGAAGCAACATGTTTTGTGCAACTTCCAGGCACACAAAGTGCAGAAATACAAGGGATAGTCTAAAAGTTTTTTGGAAAAAATGAGTGCTGTTTAACTCGAAATTATGATTGTACTTGTTGGGGTGATCACTGCGTCTTGGTAATGACGAGATTCTGTGGGGTTTTGGTTGTTGGGGTTTTTTCCTTGCAGTTATTTATTTTTTTCTTTTAATAATTAGAACTTTGGTACACATGAAATATGCCAGATGGACATTCCTGGAAATGTAGGTGTTCTGTATAACCTCATAGTAGCTATATAGAACTAGCATTGTCATTAAATTCCACGAATTTCTGTTTTCTGTAGCCTTGTCCTGGGGCATTGCTGTTGAAAGTGAGTTTTATTTCTGTAGCTTGTGTAGTCTGGTTTGCATGACCAGACTGCTAAGAAGTGTGCTAATTAGTGGTACTGCAGTTGGGTGCATGGTGCCAATTGAATACAGGTCTGAAACCAGGAGCTTGTATTCCAGGGGACACAGGAATTACTCACTGTTGTTAATTTTTGGCTCCTAACAACTGGGTTTGAATTTGTCACTAGGAGGGGGGAAGCAGTTTGACTGTAATTGTCTCATTAAAAAGGAAATCTGAAAACCGTTTCTGTTTATGTGAAGACTAGTGGTCTATTGAACAGAGAAGTGTTAACTGCAACAAACATGATTACATGCTTACGTGTTTAATTGCTTGTGTGTAAATAACAGAGTAAAATTCTTATAGGTAGTAGTTGAGACACACCTGGGAGTAATTAGGTACAGCAGTATAGAGTATTGGGTTCCTTGAAATACAAGAAAACTATAAATTTTCATAGCAGAAAATCGCATACCTCCATGTATTGAAAATATTGCCTCCTAAGAGAACGTAGAGCCGTAGGGAAAAAATTCCATTTGTAATGCACTTTTATAAAGAAAGCCAGAATCTACTTTTAGTTTTTCTTTAGATTTATCTTTTGAGGTCTGCCACTGTTTTATCTGCTTCACCTGAGAGCTGATGTCCTGCATCAGCTCTACCCTTGGCTGAGAGCAGGCCTGGTTTTCTCTGGCATGGACTAATAAATGTCTACCAAGGTGTGGCTGTGTGGGTAACCTGGATTGCTTTTTGGTGATGTTCAGCTGCTGGTCTGCTTTTGTGGTAGTTACTTCAAATCTGGGTATTCTGTCCTGAGGTCTGAGGTGATGCAAATGCGAGGTTGGATCACTGTATTTTTGTATTTCTGATTCGTTTGGCCTTTTCCCTATCCTGTATTTTAATTCTTAGTTTTTTTAAATACATAGTCTTTCGAGTCTTGTTTATTTTTGCTGCTAGTAATCCTTTGCATGCATTTTTTCCTGTGAAACCTTACCTTAAGATTAAAAATACTCTATTTAAAATATGCATATTGAAAAATTGTGTTAAATAGTTCAGACTAGAGTATTCAGTTTCTTTTATTTAAAATACATTTTATAACCCAGTTAAGTAGATAACAACAGTAATTGCATTCCCTGAAATTCCAGTAAAAAGCATGGACAACATCTTGTATTACCAAGAGAGGAAAAATGAAGTGATATTGGAGATGCGAAGAGTGGAAATACAAAGCCAAAGCTTAAATTTTGGGAAATTGCTGTGGTATTTGTGGTTTATTTTTAAAAAGAGAGGAAATAATTTTTACAAAAATACCATACTGAAACCCGTACACTATTAAAAAAAAAATGTGAATGAACATTTATCCCTTGATGCGTAGCTTTGGAAACATTGGCATTTCTTCTGTGTTTTAAGCTTTCTCTTCCTTTCTGTGGTGGTGTTTGTATCTTTTGACCTAGCAGCCATACACTGGGTAGATGCACCAATGCAATGTGAGCTGTTACTTAATGTTTATGTTGGTTTATTCTTCATGCTAAATGCATACCAGAAGTACCACTAAGTGAATCAATTCCAACAAATTGCAGACCTGCCATAACGTGTATTCATACAATGGACTTAGAACCATATCCGGGGCTACATCAAAAGAAGTGTGGCCAGGACGAGGGAGGTGATTATCCTCCTCTACTCCACTCTCATGAAACCCCACCTGGAGTACTGCGTTTGACTCTGGGGCCCAATGATAAGAGAGACGTGGACCTGCTCAAGAGGATGGCCGTGAGGATGATCAGGAGGCTGGAACACCTCCCCTACGAGGACAGGCTAAGAGAGTTGGAGTTGTTCAGCTTGGAGAAGGCTCCAGGGAGACCTTATAGAGGCCTTCCAGTACTTAAAGGGGACCTACAGGCATGGTGGGGAGGGACTTCTTATCAGGAACTGTAGTAACAGAACAAGGGGTAATGGCTTTAAACTGAAAGAGGGTAGATTTAGATTAGATATTAGGAAGAAATTCTTTGCTGTGAGGGTGCTGAGGCACCAGACCAGGTTGCCCAGAGAAGTTGCGAATGCCCCTTCGCTGGAAGTGTTCAAGGCCAGGTCGGATGGAGCTTTGAGCAACCTGATCTGCCCACGGCAGGGGTGTTGGAACGAGTTGATCTTTAGGGTCCCTTCCAACCCAAACCATTTAATGATTCTGTAAGTGCTGTGCTTCAGTGTTAGCCACTTTGTACTTTTTTTAAAATGTATTGAGCTTCACTAAGAGTACTTTTCCACCTGAATTCAAAATCCTTCACAGGATCTTCAACATTCCTGTGAAGTGCGAAGAAAATCAATCATTTCATTTGATGGAAGTTTAGATGCTTGTGAATCAGTATGGTGTTTTTTCAGGAGAAAGTTCTGCTAAAAATTCCCAACCAGCCATTTTCTCTTTTCCACTTCCCCTCTTTTCTTTGCAGATGACCAACATGTGGAAAGGCGGTGAGACTCCCACTAGAGATTTCTTGCTGCATTTTTCATGAGGAATTCACAGAGAGAGGCTGATACTCTAAGGGATGAGCTTCTTCACTCTGGTTGGTGCTCTAGAAACCACAGTTCAGTATTAAAAGTACAAAGCAGAGTTAGGGAGCTGAAAGAAAGGCTGGAAGTACTGCTGAATACTGGTTAAAAGCATTAGAAGCTGTTAAAGAATTTGACAAACTGATTCCAAGCTTTAACCTTTAATCACCTACTTCTGCCCCTCCAGAATGGCAAAATTATGTGAAAAGTTTGATGAGTCTGTCCGTGCTGGTTTCTGAAGCTTGGTGAGCAAGGGCGCTCTTCTTTAAAACCATAGGAGTTGTATGTGTAAGTATGTATTTCGCACTTTATTTTAGACTCATACTTCTGTGTTCTTGGTAATACTTTCAGTTTGGTTTAGTGTTTTCCAGGGCTTCTTCTGTAAAGGGAGCCAAGGACTATGAGGCAGTGCCCTGCGGCAGAACTTAATAGCCAGCACCCTGACTGGCTGTAGCGCGTAACCAGGTTGGCACTGCTCATGCACCGAAGAGACTTGCTTTTGCCTTCACTGTTATCAAGGGCCAGGTCTTATCCTTCATTACTGCAACCACAGCTCTGTACTGTGGAATGATCAATATTTGCAAACCTTTAATGAGCCAGCTGCAGTAGTTTTGTGCCAGCGGTTCCAGGCTCCACCTTTCCTCCCACTAGAGATGCAGGTGTCCCAGAAGGATCCAACTAAAACAAGATGTTGGTTTTCAATGTAGAATCATAGCATCGTAGAATAGTTTGGGTTGGAAGGGACCTGTAGAGGTGATCTGATCCAGCCTCCCTGCAATGAGCAGGGACATCTTTTAACTACATCAGGTTGCTCGGAGCCCTGTCCAACCTGACCTTGAATGTTTCCAGGGATGGGGCGTCTACCACCTCTGTGAATAACCTGTTTATTATTTGCTTACCTTTACCAGAAGCCCCGTATGTCTAAATAATGTTTTAGAAGTGTATTGTATCCCCTAGCATACATTGAAAAGGTGGTTCCCTTCATATGTATTTTTTCATATATATGTAATTATAATCCTTCTACCTTAATATGCTTTTTTAAAGACCTCTAATCAAAGCATGCAGTTCAGATACCAAATGGAGCATTTGTGGACTTTATATGAATGTACAAAATGTTTGGACTGATAAATAATGTGTGTAGTAGTATTTTTGTGTTTAGTAGTATGATGTAGTATTTTTAACCTGCTTATTTTTATCTGTGCCTGAAATACTTTTAAGATAAAGAAGCCTTTTTGTTATGTGACTAATCAGAGGACAATTCAAAGCAAAGTTGCTATTGCAAGTTAGAAATATTCTGCAGGCTTAACATTTCACAGCTCCTTGTTGAGAAAATGCAAATGAAGCCAGCCAGTAAGTGAAGACAAGTTGTTGTTACACTCTGGTGTTGCTTCTTTTAAACTTGGCTTAAGGCATAAAATAACAGCTTGAGAAGCCAGTGCAACAACCACTAACTTTTATGATTCATTTAAAGTAGTCACATTTTTAAGCATGAAGGAGCTTTTTGAGGCTGTGCTTTTGATATAAAAAAATATTCATAGGAGAATGTGCCCTTAGATGTGCTTATGTTTTTCTGCCAGGTGCTGCTGTTGACAGTGGTGAGGATTTCTTAGAACAGGAAAATAACCTAAAAGCTGTAGGGGATTTTTATGTTGTGTTATGAAAAACCAATCAAGCATCATTCAGCATTGAGTTCTGGGAAAATAATATGTTTGGCAACTTCTGTTATGCTTAACCTTACTAATCTGTTGCTTCTAGAGGAAAACCACAAGAAAGTACCTCAGGAACCCGTAGATTATGCTGCAGTTCTAGATACAAGGAGGCAGATGGCTGACAACTCTCTACCGCCTTTCTTCACACTCCTGCCCACCAGTCTGTCCTGCTGTCTGCCTGCCTCCTCAGCTCCCTGTCCTTCCAGCTTGCCATTTGCCCTCCGTATTTCCTTAGCGGACCTCTCTGTAGGCAAGCTGAAGGGAAACCCACTAAGCAGAGATGTCTGTGAGTTTGGTAGCTGGGACTTTGGAGATCCTATCCCATTCCCGTGGATTTTTTTCAAAATTACCTAATTTAGGAAAGATTTTGCACTTAATATTTCTCTTCATTAAATTAAAAACTGAAAAATATTTGTTGCTTTTGGATTTGGTTGTTTTTTTTCCTTTTCTGTGGGAATTTTAATGCCCACTCCTGAATATTTTGTAGTTTAATAAACATCTTGTCGCACTTTAAAATTAGAAAGGCTAGAATTCCCAAAAGGTTTGTGACTTTCTATAACCTCGGGGAGAATGTGAACCCACCTGAGAGCTACACAAAAGAGTTTAAAGTAATTTGGTTGGGCTTGTCTGGAC
>NW_010424101.1:390-10764 GCF_000710305.1 Buceros rhinoceros silvestris | reverse complement strand
CCCTCGAGCCTTAACATTCCCCCAGCTCAACATCATGTTGTATGGAATATCCTTTTGGTCAGTTGGGGTCAGCTATATCAGCTTTGACCCCTCCCAAAATCTTGTACACCTCCAGTCTACTCACTGGCGTGGTGGGGTGAGAAGCAGAAAAGGCCTTGACCATGTATAAGCACTGCTCAGCAATAATAAATCCATTTCTGTGTTTTCCAGCACAAATCCAAAACGTAGCCCATATCAACTACTATGAAGAAAATCAACTCTATCCCAGCCAAAACCAGTATATCATCTTAAAGCAGTCATGTAAAACTAAGAAAGGATATTTTCTGGTTTTGGAGAAAACAGAAGAGGAGATAAAAAAATATAGAGAAAAAAAGAATATTTATCAAAGCTGTCATTGAAAGGTGGGTAGAACCACTATTTCTGCAAGAGGTGATCAAACTCTGGAAAAAAGAGATTACATAGAAAGGTAGTGAACTAATTACACTTTATGTTTTCAACATCAGCATTTGAAAAGCAACATCGAAGCCGCAAATGCTGGGACCAGAGAGTATCCTTGCTGAGACCAGCACAGGTCTTGGTGGTTTTATCAGAACCTTGTGAATGAATTCTGCATGCCAGGGCAATGCTAATTATCACATTTTGGACTACTAGCCTATCTTATGTTTAACCACAGTAAAGAATCTACTCGTATCAGATCATATCTACAACAATCTATTTAGGCAAAGATATTTCCTGTGAGATGCAATCTTAAAATAAGAGGTGCCAAGGTTCAGATTCTGAATTACAAGCTAGTTATAAAAACTGTCAAATTCATGAAAAGAAACCTCTGGTGTAGTGTGGATGGATTACATCAATACTTTTCATCCAGGCCTGTGTTTAGATATTTTGAAAATATTGAGACCTTATACTACTGCGAATAACACAGCAAATTGTAGAGTTTTACTAATCATTACCAAAGACTGATATTTAACTATTCTTGATATCAACTGGAGATGCTTTAAGACACCTTTTTTCTATTTAATCTGCAGTATTGTTTTGCCCACCTTTTGAAAAAAATTAAAAAAGAGTTGGCTGGACTTTAGAAGAAAAAAGCATCTACTATTATATGGTTAAAACCACAAATTGTTGCAAGATGAGATTAAGAATATTGGACCAAGATGTAAGAAGAAATACCCTGAGAAAACAACAAGTGATGCTTTAATAAATATAGTTGGTGTGTCCTTGATAAGACTAAGAACAATGAATTTAAATCCATGAAATAAAAGGTCTCGACTATATAATACTAAACCCTTCGCACAAACTAGGATATTTGTGAAAAAGAGGTAAAGCAAGATATAAATAAATAGAATGGTAAACATGATGTGATGTTGTAAAGTGTATTATTAGTGACTGTCCAGTGCTGATGCGGAACAGACACCAGAAAAATCATAGAATCACAGAATAGTTTGGGTTGGAAGGGACCATTAAAGGTCATCTAGTGCAACCTCTGCTGCAATGAGCAGGGACCTCTTCAACGGCTGCTCAGAGCTGCATCCAGCCTGACTTTGCGTGTTTCCAGGGATGGGCTTCTAGCACATCTCTGGGCAACCTAGATACCTGCATAAATCATGTCCTTTGTGATGAGCACCTCTGCTACAGGGGGAAGAGAGAGGTAAGAACATTGCCTGAGCACCAAAAATGATTAAATGAATTTCATATTGGATTTCCACAGGCTGTTGGAAGTCAGAAGAACAGACATGGTATTGATTCAAAAATCTTCCTGTTCACAAAGCATACCCATAAAGACTCTGAAAGAAACGGCTTTTTTTTTTTTTTTAATCTAAAAAACCCTGTAAAAGTATCACTTGCCAGGTATAAGTGCCCTGTGGTCTAAAAGGCCTTATGGTCTTAATCAGATGGATTTCAGCACACAGAATCCCCAAAAGCTTTGATTTTAAACCTTTAAACCATCTTCCACGTTTCTACAATGTATTGACCTGTAACGATATAACCAACACCAACCATTGTGAAACTTCATTAAATCATATCAAGAGGAAATAAAATGAACAAACAAATAAAATTTAAAAAAATTGGATATAGACTAAATATTCTTTAGAAAATATTCCTATTACTATGTGCGAAAAGCTTTTAAATCCTACAGGTGATACCATTACTTCAAAACTTTGTCAAGTGTGGCTTTCTGCTCTTGCTAAGTAGAGAGGGTATGCACAGAACAAACAGTCATAGTCTCATCGTTAGCAATTTCATTGCATTGACTGCTAACGAGAAAAATACTGAGGCTGAACATGAAAAGTATACTAACAGTTGCTTATTCCTATGAGAAGTAACTAGTTGTCCTTTTTCAGAAATGAGAGACTTAAATTTTTGTTTTACATTCAGTGCTTGACTCAAGATAATACTTTAATTGAACCAACCCAGAAGAATAAACAGATCTTTCCTGAGAGGGGAGTGTGCAGGAACAATAATGTACTAATGCCTTTATCGGTACAAAATTAGGGGGAAAAAAAGTGAGAAAGTTAATGGATCTAATTCCCCTTTCTGAAAGTCTGGTACTAGAATAAATATAACACATAGAAAAACAGAATGCAAAGGTTAAGTTTGTGATTAACACAGTGAATTTTAAGTGGAAAGGTATAAGGACTTATTAAAAGTCCATTAAGAAGCTGAGGGATAAAATGAGGCTTCAGGAATTAAAAATATCTTTAGATAAAGAGAGCCAATGAACCAACGAACTGCAAAACATAATAACTGAAGAATAAGAAAAGTAGAAAAATGTTAGGAATTTTTAAGTGAAGACATTGTGTAGCAGTTAGACCATATTTCAAAAAAAGTGAGTGGATAGGAAAAATAATGCCTAAGAATAGGATTTTGTACCGAAAAATATGCTGTTAAAGGTACCACAAGTTAACTTTATTAATCTCATTTAAAAATCCTATTTGTTACTCAAAAAAAAAAAAAAAATCAGAAACTGACGTGAAAACAAGTATCCCATTGATCATTTCAGATCTGAATATTGCCACCTATATCTATGGAAAGGAAAATATATCTCAGAATGTAATGTACAGTAATATTTATAGGAATCATCAGGAATTTGCTCCTGTCTTTTTTGCAAACTCAAGGTCACACATGAAATACTTCAGGGGTTTTGGGGATAGGGCAGTCTTTTCCTCTGTTAGTACAGAAGCTGCTGAAAAAGGTTAATGAACATAAAAAAAAAGGAGCTTAAGCAGAAACATAAAAGGGAACTAGAAAGGCAAAGGTAATGGGGTAACACTGGACTTAAGTTGCTTTTGTTTATCTGTGCTTTATTGTCACTGAAAATTATTTTATTTTTCAATAATCATTCACCATCTCTGCACTTTCCATTACAGTGGGAGATTTACAATTATTACAGATTTACAATTATCTCTTTTTTTTAACTGAGTACTCTGGGTCTGCCTTTCAGCCTCAGCAGACACACAAACACAGAAATCCACAGATTTGTACAGAGAAATATTTTGGTCTCCATGCCAAATTTTCTGAATCCATAAATTTACAGTATGTACTGATTTAAATGAATGGTCTCATTTACATTTCGAAATTATACTCATTGCAATGACATGGGTGTAGGAATTCTCAGTTTTGCTAAAGAATGCCTAATATTGATTTTGCTAAGAAAATTCATTACTAATGTCAATAAAATTAATAAAATCAAAATACAAATGTCTCTACACAGAAGGTTGCATCAATACAGCCAGATCACCAAGAGAATTTTTCTCATGGGCACAAGCTTTCCATAAAGTGAAATATTCACAACTTATTGATGCTTGAACATAAGATTAATAGTCTTGTAAATGCTTATATACATGGGTCATAGACTGTGAATAGGCTATTTACACGGATCTCATAATTCAAGTAGATCTTAGATGCACAGAGTTCCACTGAGAATCTGATGCTTTGTGTTAGGTGGACTCTAAAATATCAGTACTACACTGGTAACTTTGATTCTCATTTAAGAACCTAAATCTAGATGAGAGTAATTCGATGTAGTTTCAGTCTCTGTTGATACATCCGTATTCATGACTAGTGTTCTTAGGCACGGCAGTAACAAAAACATCAGACTTCTTTCACTGTCATTTTCATATTGGTGTCTACCAAGAATCATCAGTCCAGTCCAGGTCTGGAGCACACAAAGTTATAATAGCAGTGTATTTATAACATGAATTGCACACAATAGTACGTGCATTCAAAACAAACTTGCATAGAATACAGTATGGAAAATAAAAAACTTATACACCTTTCCCTCGTATCATGGTCATTCCATTTTTAATTTGTTTCCTTTCTCAATCTCCAAGCAGGGTAAGACACTTACTAAAATTAAGAGGTAAGGTCTTATTTTGAAAAACAGATGCTGTCTCAGCACACTGTTGAGTCCAAAGAAATGCCTCTGCAGATACTGACAAATGGGATACACTCTAGCTAGTGTTATTTGCAGTCACTTCAAATATGAGGTTCTAGGACAAACTTTTCAAGGAAAAAGAATCTGATGCAATTAATGTATCACATTTATACCTAAACTAACGCATAGCTTCAAAGAGTCAGTCACCCTGGCTGCAGATAGCACCTATTCCTTTAGATAATTACTATTCTAAAATAAGTACTGACAATAATGTGACTTATAATACCATCTAATAAAAACAAGCAAATATGATGTGAGAAAATTTGTGATTATGTTATCAACATCTTTAAAAACTAGTTGCTGCTACTTTGAAAAACATAATAGCATTTATGCATTTCAAGCCAAAGTATTAGGCAACTAGGATCAGCAAAGACAAGATTTCTTCTCTTACATTATCCTTTGCTTCTCAGAAAAGAGAATAATGACCAGTTGAAAATGAATATGAGGAGGTAGTATTCATATCTTAATTAGATCTCACTAAAATACAGGAATCCTGTATTTTATAGGTAATTTCAAATGCTTTAAATGTTCTTTCAGTCTAAATAAAGGTGAAAATTAAAAAATTGGCAGACTTTTTTTCCATCAAAGAGAATACAATAGTGAAATTCTGTTCAACAGCAATTAAGAAAAAATGCAAAACCAGGAAAAATAAACGCTTAATAGCTCCAGCTTTCAACACTCAGGAACAATTTGAGGTTGAAAATTTCTTGTAATCCAGATGTTCCAAATGTTTTTTTAATGCAATTTTTTCTACAGAGAAGCTAGATCCTCAGGCTCTGCAGATGTAGATCAACTCCAAACTATGGAGTGATGATTGCTTAATCCATTGTTGTCAATAAGCGTTGTGCTCTATTCTAATATGAATAACATGGTGATAGAACCAGCCAATCTGAACTGAAGGCTATGTAATCATGTGTGTAATGTAATCATTCATGAAATACAAATGGCTATGTAGTATGAGGAAAGTAGCTAAATCTAACCTTACTAAAATAATGAATAATTTTCTTAAAAAACCCCAAGCCTTGATGTAAATGTTTTCTAGGTTGCAAAGGAAAAGTAAGTTATTTAACATAGTTTTACCACTTCAACAAATGTTGTTTTCTTATTAAGCTGAAATTATAGTAAGTATTAAGGGATAATTTTTTTGTATTTATTAAGCACAACCTTTCTCATGCAAGAGGTCGTTTTTCATTATTTACAGTTCTGCATCCCTTCTTTTATGTATTCCCATATAACTGCCTACTTTTAATTGCTCCTTCTGACAGCCTCTATTTTTTAAATTCATACTTACTTTTATGTTTACCTTTGTCTTACGAATTGTCAGAGAATGAGATTCTAGTATAAAAACAGTTGTAATGATATTAAAAAAAATTATTTGGATAAGTTTCTTCTTAGCAAACTTCAGCTATGTATATAGTAGACAACTGGCCTAAAGTTAGTCCATGAAGAGAGAAACGTGCTTCCACAGGATTATTCATCCTACTGACTTCAGGAACCTGTTTTAGAATGGGATTAATCCCTCTCTGGAGTTGTCTCCAACAACTTCAACAACTTCTTATCTTCCTCTTAAAAGCAGAAGAATACTATACCACCATAGTGTACTAAATATATAAGTATAGTAGGAGTCACACTAAGTGGTACATAAATGGTGAGTTCCAGTTACTTTCTAAACAAAATTACTCTGAAGATTTATTCCTGTTGAGACAAAGGAAAATATCATTGCAGATTTATTGGTACAATTATGTATTTCTCAAGAGTCTCCAGGATGGGGCACAGGGAGGAATGGGAAACCTTTCTAAAGGTGGCCTCTCTCAATGAGAACAGTGATCTGCTTCATGGCAGAAAAAAATTCTCAATGTAAGTGTGCTCTGCAACTTCTGCCCTGTCAGATGTAGACCTCCCTCTGGTCCGGTCACCTCAACACCCTGCGCTCAAAACACAACAACGAGCTTTCCAACCCAAGACCTTTTCTACTTCCTTGCTAGCCCCTCCCACAGACCGCATCATCTGCCATGTGTTTAGGGCCCTGCTGCATTCAGTTCTTTAAAAGGTGACCTGTAATAGCAGTGGAGTGCCTAAGGACCAGGCACTTAGTTGTCCTAAGCACATTCAGTACTTGCCTAGGCAGCAAATCCATTAAAAAAATCTGTGCATTTTTATCATCATAAAACTTACCTGGACAACTACATGATAAATAGCAAATCAAGATATAAAGTCAAGAAAACCGGCAAATGGGAAAGGATAAATAGAGGTGGGCCATTATTTGGGAGGGAATGAATGTGGTAAGGAGGGTGACTCTGGGAAGAGAAAAACTTAAATGAAATGATTGAGATTGTAGGGTGTTCCTGTTGAGAAGCCCTGCACAAGATTAGTGGAATTTACAGCTGAACAACAAACCTGTCATTTTTTGGTATTTATATCTGGTTTTACCTTTTGGCTGGGGCACCTGGGTTGCTCTCCCGAATACTGGCAGGGGAATGCTAAGAGGGGATGGACTGGACATCCTGATTTCCCAACAACTGGCACCTACAGTAACAGGTGATATAAAATTAATTTCTTAAAGAAATCAGACTGAGTTCCCTCGTGGGCACCTTGTTCTTTTACTGAGATTTGTTTTACATCATCATGCAACTATTTGTACTGGCATTGTTAATCCACATTTACTGAGGTAAAAATCAGATGCCAAGAGAATACTTGGAGCGAAATATTCCCCTAAGGCTTTGCTCTTCACTGTCTGTCTTTCCTGCAGCCAGGTGCCCTGCATAGAATAAATATTGTGCTAATATTCTTATATGGTAAGCTTTACATTGAAATTGGAAGAATGTGGAACAATTGAAATGTAAATTGAGTTTTCACACTCAGTGGCAATGCTTTTCATGATTGCCATTCAGTTTTAACTGTGCACTTGTCATTACCAAAGCCCAGTTAAGGATGACTTTGCCTTGAATGTCCTCCTTTCATAAAAAAGATCCAGCAGGGGCTGCTAATTGGCACAGTGAGTTATGTTATGTCTTTCAAAGATTGTGGTACAAGGATTTTTCCAAAATAAATGAGCATGCCCTTTGCGTGTTCTCACATTCTGGTGATCTGATGATTTCTGCCTGTCAGTTGTGGGTTGGGAACAGAATTAAAGTGGCCACATATGAATATAATTAAGTGTATATGTGACATACATAGAGGTTGAAAGGTGACAAAGTTCATAGGACAATTAATGAAAATTCTCTGGAGTTCTTGAGGTGTTACATTTAAGCTAAACCAGAGTTGGCCAGCTCAGTCAGGTGAGTGACTATATCCAGCTTCAACTGTCCTTGTCCATGTCTGATGTCTGTCTGTGACTTCCTCCAGTAATTTTCATTTAATGTATCAATGTCTAATTTTTTCTTTTTTTTTTTTTGAGGAAATGTGAAGTAAGTTTCAAAGCACAGAGAGAAGATTGCACATGAGCTATAGCTTTGGACAGCAGATGATTTATGAAGCTTGACAAGGCAATTTACAGGTTTTCTATTTCTTCAGTCAGAATATGCTCCGTGTCTAACGGGAGCTCCTATTAACTACCACATGAAAAAACCTCATAGTTATGACATAAAATATGGAAGATTATTTTTAAAAGTACACATTTGATCACGTATCATAGTTGAATGAATTCAGAACCAGTGTAAAGGAAAATTGACAATGATTTTTCCCAGCTTGTGGTATATAAACCGAAACAAAATCCCATTTCTAAGATAAGTTTAAAAAAAAAAAAAGGGGACAATAAGGGGATAAAAACAAATAAAACAGCCACAGCAAGTTAGTTAATTAAATATATCTTGGCAGTTTTGGGCATATTTACCGCCAACTTTGGCAGATTAAAGGTCTGGATTTGCTGCATTTCTATTCTAATAATAATATAATATAATGTAAGAGGATTGCTTCATCGGAGTATTTACTACTGAAGGGAAAATTGGTTTTATAATTATGCATCCCCATTAAAATTTACAGAAATGTTCAAGATCATAAAAAAAAAATCAACAATTTGTAAGGTTTACATGTGTACAAAGCTTTCACTACTGTTAAAAGGGTTTAGGTGCCTGCACTGAAGGATAAGCGCAATTGATTGGATTTTTCATTGTAATTTACAGTGTAGTTTTTCCTGCTAAGGTCTGTCTACTGGAAAATTTCATTTATTATAATTTATCATATTTAATGGTTTTAAAAATAAATTAGATATAAAATTTATGTGATAGAACATATGTGAATGGCTGCCAGAAACTTAATTTCTCTCCTTTTATTAAGTCTTTATGCAAAATTCAATATTTGAGCAGTGAGACAGATCTTCTAACTCACATGAGGCTGTTTCTGCATGCTGTATACATACTTTTAACTGACTCTGATACTCATACCTTTTTCTCACCTATAATTCATCTGATCATTAAAAATTACACCATTTTTTCAGCTGAGAAACCTATACCTCTATTACAACCAAAATTATAAACCTAACTGTCATAAAACTCTCTAAGATTTACTTTCTATGAACACTTGTACGTATAGCTGTTATCTGAGTCATGCTGTCCATAGTACTTAATAATTTCTTTAAAAATTGTTTTAAGTGTACTACTTAATATTTTGGAAAGTCAGGATATTTGCTCAGGAACCTAAATATCAAATATAAAAAAATAAATTTTATAAAATCGGAAATCTTGGTTTTGATATCATTTGCACCAGCTAGATCTGTATTATGGCAGCAATGGCTACATTACGTCTTCCACTAGGCTGAGAAAAATGTAAGCAGAGAGGTTTTTTAAGCAGGTAATTTACAGGAAAAGTTAAACTAAATCTTCCTCTCTTTTTGAAGCTGGAGTAGCAATCCTATGTAACTTTGAAGAGGATTACTGATTAGTGACAGAACAGTTATTCACATGTTGTGCCACTTGTGTCCATGCAACAAAACGGGACTAGGTGTCATATTTCTCCACGACGCAGTGGAACTCTGTGTGAGCTCTAAACTATAGATGTACTAAGTATGGAAAAGACCAATGCTCGAATGACATTTGTGAGTTTGGATGTTACTCAGTTTCTGTTTCCCACCAGTATTGTCATTGCAAATGAGAGACTGGGTAAGTCATGGGCAGGAAATACTCTGCCTGAGTTATACTGAGCATATAGCTCCATTTTCTGGCACCACTTAGACCTGTTTCACTTTACTTCGTTGCTGAAATACTTCTTGATTTCATGAGCTAGAAATGATTCTCATGGATCAATCTGATCACTAGGGCTTTGTTTCACGAGCTTCCTTCACACAAATATTTTTTCTATTAGAAGGATTAATTCAATTTAAAGCAAATAGAA
This sequence comes from Buceros rhinoceros silvestris, assembly GCF_000710305.1. Taxonomy (NCBI): domain Eukaryota; kingdom Metazoa; phylum Chordata; class Aves; order Bucerotiformes; family Bucerotidae; genus Buceros; species Buceros rhinoceros. The sequence goes on along the minus strand of NW_010424101.1, from coordinate 998 downwards.
GAGATTTAAAAACAGTGTATTATACTTAATGCCAATTCTCTTTTTTTCTTATAAATGTCTCTAATTAAACTAGAGCTGGCCTTTGACACAAAATGTTTTTAAAACTCCATTCAAGCACTTTTTCCTCAACAATTCTTGCCTTTTTTTTTAATGTGTGTATGGATTTATATAACATGACATGAAATGATCCATTTTTTTTTTTCCAGGCTTCAAGGTAATTCATTCCAGAATTAGTTCTGTAAGAAATGTCAGAAAACTGAGCACACAGAAATGCCAAATTTTAAAGCATATTAGGAGGCATCCAGTGCTTTGAATACCGCACTGAGCGGTACTCAACAGTGAAGAGCTGAAGAGCTGATGAAGTCAATGAACAAAGTCACAGAGAACTACAAAATAATTGCAACATGTCACCCTGACATGACCCAATGTACTCTTGTATTGATGCAACATCACAGTGAAAACATTGCAAAGCAGTATCAAGGCACCCCGCTGTAATTACCCTGTGGTTCTTCATGACTATTTGACATAGTTTTTCGTATCTTCCTTCTCCTTCCTCTTACTCCTGACTTCTTAGAGAAGCCAGGTTATTTCACATTGTGTGTCTCTTT
>NW_010424101.1:0-308 GCF_000710305.1 Buceros rhinoceros silvestris | reverse complement strand
TTCACATTTTGTGACTCCTTCCCCCTTTTTTTTTTTTTAACCCCTTTTTTAGTATCTACAAAAATTTTTTTCTGTCATGTCTGATTTTCAGTTACACATGTTTATTCGTCCATAAGTTTATGAATGCCAAAGAGCATTGAAGCAACTGCAGAGATCTTACTTTCTGATCACAGACCATGGAAGAAGAGCACTATAAAGTCTTAATGACTATGCAGGAACTACAAGCAGGGATCAAAAATATATATGTCCCCGTACTCCAGAAGGATCCAACTAACTCAGCGTGATGGGTTGGCAAAAGATCTCCTTTT
>NW_010424100.1:1272-4209 GCF_000710305.1 Buceros rhinoceros silvestris | reverse complement strand
TTGTTTCAGTTTCCAAAAAGCATTTTAGAGGCCTCGTGAGTTCATTTCTCCCTTCCCCTATCTCTGACGGGGTAGGGGAGGGTATTATCGTCACCAGACCTTGGTTTTACCTCGACCAAACTGTTGACATACACAATTTCAGTTGTAGTTACAATTTACATAAATGTAGTCTAAAACAATACACATCCAGACGAACATGTACCTATTCTGGACTGCGCACTGAGATCAACTTTTCATTGTCATTGGCGACAGCATCTGGCCAGTTCCTGCCAACAACATCTCCAACCGCTCACCAATTTCATCCAGAGGAAATCTGAGTGAGTACTCAAAACGCCTTTAAACATTCTTTGAAAAGAGCTATATTGCTTATAGTGTCTTTATTGTTGCCTTCATTACACATCAAAGAGTAAGTGTGTCTGTGTGTCAGTGTACATTTAAAATTAACATTATAAATTCCATAGTCACAGTGAAATAACTTCAAAGAGTCCAAACACAAGACATAAACTGTAGGCAAGGAAGCTTGGTGGAACTACTTATGCACTCTAGTAAATTACCAAGTCTTTCCTGATTGTTAATAGGAGATCAAGAAGTTGTATTTTGGCTTTGAAAAAAAATGGGTAAGTGATCAAAAGGCAGAGGAGAAAAAATGTGTCCTGGTTTGAGCTACAACTTCCTTGTTTTGGGGAATGGACAAATAGAATTATTCCATGTAGTACAATAATTCCGCATTCAATTGGTTAAGAGAGTCAGGTGAAACGTTACATCGGGAGCCTTTAAAAGCAGCAGGCCGGGGGTGGAGCGGCCTCTTGGGCTTCCTGACTTCACAAAGGGAGGACTCCCACCAAACTGCTGGCAGCCGACTAGGCCCGACCTGCCGACCAACTAGACCTGAGGGCCACACCCCCAGATCGCCGAGGATCACAGACTGTGAACTATTACTGCCGTGAGTCTCGTCTGGAATCGGGTGAGATATTCGATCTCCCGGCTGTTCCGTACAGGGAGGTTTTTTTTCCCTGCAGTTTTTTTTTCGCTTGCCGCGCAAGGTTTCTTCCCCCCCTTCTCTGTCTTGCCGCGGAAAGAACATTGCTCTCCGCCTGAAAGCAGCTGCAGAGTCTTCACTCCCACCTTGCCACTGGATGCCTGCCAAGAGCACTGACCCTGAACAGAACTGTACAGAACTCTGGTTATCTAAGTCCTCTCTTCTTCGGTTTTTTCCCCTCTCGGTTTGTGCATATGTATAATAGTGTATTGTTGTGTGGTTTTATTGTTTATTAAAAGATTGTTCCAGTTTTCCGAAAACACAGACCAAGGTGTGAATTTCTTCTTCCCCTTAAAACCCCTTCTGTCTCTAGCAGGACAGAAAGGATTCGTTAAGGAATTTGAGGAGTTGTTACCTCAGTCCCTCGACTCTTAACAAAATGTAAAGGAAAATTCATTGATTCTGTGAGATCTAAGGTGGGAAGGAGCTTGAGGAAGGTGGAGTTGAAAAGTCATTTTTCAAAGAGCCAAGATTGAAGTAAAAATAGCACTAGAGACATGGAGGGTAGGCAGGGCGCCAGTGGTAGGCAGGTGGAAACAATTACTGCAGCAGCAGCAAATGAAACATCACAAGGTACTAAGACAAAAGTCTAAGAAGAACTTTAGAAACATGGAGGGTGATTTTGGATTGGGTTTTGGAGTGAGTGTCAGCTGGGTCATGTGGTCACATTTACTGTAGATACATGAAATGTAGAAGCGGCTTTATATTCATCCCAGCATTGACAAAAAACAGTGTTGACAGCAGACTGTATAAGAGTGTCAGTAGTCAAGGAATGAAACCTTATTGTGACAGAAGCCAGTGAAATTTCTTCACAGTACATGACAAAGATTTACCTGAGACAAAAGGAGATAAAACTACGGATGCAAGATTTAGTGGTGACATGTCAGGAAGAAGAGACAGAATTCTTGAGTCAGCTGTCTGCCTCTTGAAATACTTGGCAGAAAAAGATTGACTAAACGTTACAGTTTAGCAAGTCTTGCATATACTCCAGCAAAAAGCTACACCTGATAATTTATAAATAGCCACTTGCATAATAATTCATTCATGAGGTAAGAGAAGAAAAGGTGAGTATGAAAGCGACAAGAAGGTTGTTGGTTAAGTACAGCTACATGTAGGGAACTGAGACAACTCTCTCATCTGGCTGATTTTTCAAAGTCTTGCTCTGTTCCAGTGGACTATTTAGGATTGTTCTTTGGGTTTTGTACACCGAATCAACTGTCATATCACGAATGACGACAATTTTCTCTGTGCCACAGTAGGTACTGTACACCTTGCTTTTACATGGCCTTCAGAGCTGAATTGTAATAGCAAAATTACTTACACAACTGATAAGTGTCCAAATGCTCCCATGAACATCATTTGCTGTTTCCAGCCTCTCCGTCGTTCTCCTAATTTCCGTGGGCAAGAGTTGGCACATCTTTTTGCATTTCTAAGTTATAAAGTATTCATGCTACCTACTTGGAAAATGTTAAAATCCCCCGATGTTTGTACGTCACATTTAGTCTCCTCTCCCAATAGTTAATCATCAGAATTATTTCATTTTTACTAACATATTTGAAGAGCATCTCTGGAACTGATTGTATCATTAAGCACAAAACTCCTATGAAAAGTGATGTAATAACAAAAAACAGGCTTTGCTACTGTTAAGATGTTAAGATTATACCATATCAACAGAGGGCAGTCTTTGATAACTATAAATTTATATGTAGCTGGTAAACTTCTATTTGTCTTATGCAGGAACTGTGAGCTATACAGGTTTCAATAAGGAATATAAATCTATGATTTATAATCCAAAGCAGAAGCCAGATGCCCTCAGAAAGGGCTCCATTTAAAATAAGAATAGATTTGCATTCATATTTAAATAAACAAATAACTTAAAATATAGATTTATCCTGCTG
>NW_010424100.1:0-1188 GCF_000710305.1 Buceros rhinoceros silvestris | reverse complement strand
CTGAACCGCACAGAAAATTTATTTCCGAAGAAATATTCTTCACTAGATTTCCATGAACACACTTTTATTTACTAATACTCTGTAAAATGGGCAGGTCTTCCTTGTCTTAAAGCTTGCTGTTTCTGTTTACACTCAGAAAAGTAGTGTAGCAGAGCTGTAAGCTTTTATGCAAGGATAGGTAGACTCTTTTTTTTTTGCCTTGGTCAAACACCAGTCACTTTACTCACCAAAAATTTATTTCAAAAAGATCAATGGCCTTGTTATTGGGCTCAATTCTGATTTGTTATGCTTTGGAGATGATTGGTAGGAAAACAGTTTGGATTTATAGCTAAGTCATTAGGTCAGACTTTAGCCAAGATGAATTTACTTCAACTACAATTTGAACACAAGTGTTGGCATGAGCCAACAGTCAGCAAGCAGAGGAATATCCTTTCAAATTTCTTATCAACTCTATAATCTGGAGCATTTTTTATTTTACACTGTGCTGTGAAAAGAAAAAAAAACACCTCACATCTTGCACTTTGTACTTGGACTGTGGCACAAGAGCTGCTGACTTGTTTGACAGGACAGTAGCTACTAAAAACATAGGACTTCTGCTGTTTGCATGTGAAGATTTACTGCTTGATGGTGGAGAGAATAGAGGCTGAAGAGCCTGATCCTGTATCCACTGACAATAAGAAATTTCTGTATCAGAGATGGGTCAATCACATTCCTTCACTACTTTTGACTTCTTTTTCAGTCAAGAATCTAAATCTCTCAAACCCAAATTTGTTTGAATGCCCTTCTCTATTCAGTTTCAACACACACTTCGAAAGCTATTCCTTGATCTACCAGATTTCTCTAACTCTCTTTACTAACTGAAAAGAGATGTCTCAGATATGATCTCTTAATGAATATCACAACAAATATTGGAACGACTATAACACAGAAGAAATTGCTGTGTTTCAAACATGGTTCAAAACACATCGTCATTAATCAGAGAATATTTTAAAGGTACATGTTTACTTGCTAAGCATAACAGATTTAGAATATTAAAAACTGAAAAATATAGTGCACTTTTCATTGGATACCTTTTTTTTTCCTTCTGCTAGAACAACAAACTAAAAAGCTGGATACTATCTGTAAGTGATTTATTACCCTTTTTCACAGTCTCTCTACACACATATACATATATGCACATTGTCCTGG
>NW_010424099.1:40383-52259 GCF_000710305.1 Buceros rhinoceros silvestris | reverse complement strand
GGTCAGTCTCTTCTCCCCAGGAACAAATGACAGGATGAGAACCAGCCTCATGTTGTTTCAGGGGAGGTTGAGGTTGTCCCTGAGGAACCATTTCTTGCCTGTTGAGGTTGTGCAGGGCTGTCCCAGGCTGCCCAGGGCAGTGGTGGAGTCCCCATCCCTGGAGGGGTTTCCCAGCCGTGTGGAGGTGGCGCTGAGGGACAGGGGTTAGTGGGGACCTGCCAGTGCTGGGGGAGCAGTTGGACTTGGTCCCCATCCCTGGAGGGGTTTCCCAGCCACGTGGAGGTGCTGCTGAGGGACAGGGGTCAGTGGGGACCTGGCAATGCTGGGGGAATGGGGGGGACTCAAGGAGCTGAAAGGGCTTTTCCGACGTGAAGCATTCTGTGGTTCTTTAAACTCGTGTGGACACACAGCAGGTGAGAAGGAGCAGCTCAGACTCTTTACTCAAACCACTGTGTCTCATGGGCCATCCCTGGCTGTCCCAGCCAGACTCGCTCATGCTCTGGCTGCAGAGCCACCACCTGAGCCCCTCTGACGCCCTCCCGAAGCCCAGCGGCGCAGCAGCAAGGACACACGCTGGAGGAACTCCCTGTCCTCGGCACAAGGAACGGCTTGGAGAGAAGAACAAACCCGCTCATCATCTGGCTGTTTTTCTATATCAAACGGACAAACCAATACATCACCCTTCGAAACAATCCCCAGCCTGCGCTGACAAGCCCAGAGAGTTGCAGGGGCTGAGCCAGCGCAGCATGAAATCACCCCAGAAAGGACACAGAAATGGGAAGATAGAAATAAGACACCCCCCCAAATTGCTTTATTGCTTGGTAAAGCTCTGAGTGAAGGCAAGAGAAGAAAAAAGAAATAATATAAGTGTATCTGGTGTTTCCTGGGTGTAGCCGGAGGGCCAGGCTCTCGTCCGCATGGCAGCGGCGAGCTGATTCCGGCCAGTACCTGGAAAAAACATGGGCTGTCAGAGCTGGCAGCGTCAGAGTGATTCAGGAGGACGTCAGCGGAACCAGAACAACAAGGTTTGCGGCAAATTTCAAGGATTCTGCACAGAAAGTGAGGCCCCTCTCAACACATCTCACCTCCTCTGCGTGCCAGGTGTCGGAAGCTCAACACGCCCCATTTACCAGCACCCTGGAGGATGACAACCCCCCACAGCTCAACGAATCAACAGCCTCCACCTCCCTCCTGTACATCAAACCCCCATCGAGGATTCTGCACAGAAGGTGAGGCCCCTCTCAACACATCTCGCCTCCTCTGCGTGCCAGGTGTCGGAAGCTCAACACGCCCCATTTACCAGCACCCTGGAGGATGACAACCCCCCACAGCTCAACGAATCAACAGCCTCCACCTCCCTCCTGTACATCAAACCCCCAGAGCAGGGCGGGAGGCTCAGACACACTCAGGTGGTGGGTACCAGTGAGGTGGGCGGGGGGTTTTCACTCAACATCAGCGTTTAACCTCAGTATGAAAAATTTTATTTCCGGGTGTCTTCCCCCCGGCGAGGACCCGGAGCTGCTCGCGTCAGCAGACCGTCAGGGCGGTTCTGACGCCTGACCCCGCGCGTTGCCAGCCAGGAGCAGCGATCAATCACGGTGCTGGAGTCGGGGTAGCTGCGGGGGGCCCTCCTCCCCGCGGCGAGGACCCGGAGCTGCTCGCGTCAGCAGACCGTCAGGGCGGTTCTGACGCCTGACCCCGCGCGTTGCCAGCCAGGAGCAGCGATCAATCACGGTGCTGGAGTCGGGGTAGCTGCGGGGTGCCTTCCTCCCAGAGCTGCTCCTCCTCCTCGAGTTAATCACATGTGTCCCAATGCTTGTCACTGCAGAAGTTTCCAGAAGGCTCCTGGCAGAGTCATTTACTAGAGTGACATCTGGACCGTCACCTTCTCCAGCAGCCGCTGCTCTGGCTTTCAACCCTGTTTTTGACGGAAATACTGTAAAATCGAAGGGGAGGAGGTCAGAGCCGCAGCAGCTCCCTCCTGATGGTCTGAAGTCACATGGGCATATGCTGCTCTGGAAAACCCTGTCACTGACATCAAAGGGCATCCACCTACCTGGTGTGGGCCATCTCCACCCCACCGAAGGGCTGCTGAGAGATGAGAAAGGTGCTGAGCCCTTCACCCAGGGTCACGGCTCACTCTCACCTCCTGTCTCACTCTGTTTGCAAAAAGCAGCTTTATTTCTGTCACATCTGATAGAATACCCGATGCCTGGAAAAGGCAACGGTCACACCCATCTCCAAGGAGGACCAGGAGGAGGATCTGAAAAGCTACAGGGCAGTCAGCCCCACCTCCAGGCTGGGAGAGATGGGGACCAAACCTCCCCTAAGCCCTTCCGTGCCATGGGACAAAGAGGGAAGAGAGAGCTGGGAACAGTCAGGAGGGATCCCCACGGGCCTGAGCCACCCGACTGCCTGCTGCAATGAGGACAAAGGAGGGACGTGGATGTTGCACACCGTGACCTTGCCAAGGCCTCTGACACTGCTGCCATGCCCACATCAGTGGGTTACGGGCTGGAAAAGTGGCAGTTCTGGTACTGGAAATACAGACTGACAAGCTGGAGCAGGGGCCATGAGGAGGGTCGTGGCATTTGGAGTACGTGACGTGCAAGGAGAAGCTTGGAGACCAGGAGACTCCTCCCAGAGGTGCACGCTGACACGCCAATAGGCAACAGGCCTATGCTGAAGCCATGGGCTTCAATAAAACTCCCATCAGATCTTAGGAAAAACTTTTTCAACATACGGGTGGTCAAATATGGGAACAGGGACCTGGGCACTGTGGACTCTCCACCCACACCCATTGAGTATCTCCACCTTGGAGATATTTGATTCGTCGTGATCTAACTGGAAGGGTTTTGAGTGGGGTTGGGCTAGATTGCTCAGAGGACCCTTCTAACCTCAGTTGCACGTCACAGGAGAAATCAAGTTTTAATCCCAATTGCTACCAATAGGAGGGTGATGGCTCTCAACCCGCGGGGGCTCCTACCATGGGAGGATCAAATGGTGTTGCTTGGCAGGGACAGAAAGCCAGGCCCAGCACAAACAAATACACACAGAGAAAGAATTAATTCGTGTTGCAGAACGACCCCCACAATTTCAGTGTTGAACCATCAGAAGCCCGCTGAGAGCATCATGGAAATGACAGATGTTTTGCCCACCAGGCAAGAGAGTCCCCAGATTCAGAGCTTTCAGTTCACCTCTGGTTCAGTCCTCTACCGCAATCCATCAGAGCCCCGACGGAGACACGGCAGCTAACGAGACACGTGAAAGGTCCCCAGCCTCACCTGGGGCAACAGGCAGGGCTGCCCTCCCCAGAGGAGATGTCCGATTTGCAGTGGGCATAAGCAAGTCCTTCGCAGTTGGTGGCTTTGGTTTGTAGCTTACGGCTGTCATCTTGAGCTTTCCTTTCAGGATGAGTCTTGTCTCCTCTCTCCTCCCAGCAGCTGGTTGGGGTGAGGGCCTCCTGGGGCATCAGTCCAGCCTTTTCACCATGTAAGGCCCTTCCAGCTCGTAGCCGATCTTCCTGTAGTAGTTCCTTGTGCCAACACCTGTGAGAAGAACAACACAAAAGGTTTAGTTCAGCGTGGAGAAGCCAGGCCAGGCAGGAAGGTCACCCCCACAAAGGGATGGTGCTGAAAGGAGCTCAGTCTCTCCAAACAGTCGGTGCTGGGCCTCTCTGGCTGCCATGCTGGAGCGGGGGGGTTCGCTCGTTGGCATCTGGGCTGATTATGGAGTTTGCAAGAGGCAAAACACAGGAACATGGTTCTATCTGCCCTGAATGACACTCCTCATCCTTTGTCTGAGAAAGGCTGTGTTCTGCGAGGGAGAGGAATCAACATGGGAACAACGGTAAAACATGAGTCAAGAGTTCAGAGCACCTCAGGTATAACAAACTCCAACAACAGGCTCTTGAGAGGAGGCAGCCCAGCTGCAGGCAGCATTACCAGGAACTGGAGGGCTCTAAAACCAGACAAACTCTGTCCAATCACCCCTGGAGACGACCTCAGCTCCACTTCACGTAAGACAAGTGGGCTCGGCAGTCGCAATCCAATTTCCTTGTTGAAAAGGACAGTTCCGAACGCCTCAGTTCTCAAACAGCCCCTTCCCTTGCCTGCCTCTCTTTAATGAGACCCCGCAGCGCCCGCGCTCAGGGTGAGCCCAGCCCCACGGCAGGACAGGTCCACCACAGCAGCCTCTTCCCCCTCACCTCACCTTACCCACTCACAGAGTCACCAGGGGAGGGAGGAGGAATTCAGCATCCTGGCATGGCTGACAGGGCAGCCAGGGGGTAGGGACTGGACAGGTAGGACACAGCCCCTCTCTCCTCATCCCTCCAGCCAGTTCTTGGAAACTTCAGTGTTTGCAAATGGTTCTCTAGGAATCAGCTGCATCTCCCATGCAGGGAGTGACCCGGTGCAGCTGGAAACCCCTCCTGCCCATGCACTGCTGCGGCGATTTGACCCTGAATTCACTGAACGCACATCACAACAGCTACCAAATGGTTTACGCACCACAGCTCCAGACAAACCCCCGGCCAACATCCCAGAGAAGCCTTGTCTTAATTTAAGGTACGGAAAAGGCACCTGAAACCCAGACCTGAGATGTCCTTGGGCCCCTCATTCCAGCTGAAGCTGGGAAGAGCTTGAAAAACCACAAAGAAGCCCAGACTGGAGAGTACCTGAGCAAATGCAGTTCCAAGAAGAGGCCAGGCCCCTGTGACATCGCAGCACAGCATTGTCCTCAACTAAAAACACCTGGAAGGGACCCAAATCCACTCAGCTTCAGAGTGAACCTGAGGCCACGGAAAACCCCAAGCCCATCACAGACACGTCCGTTCTCCTTTCCTGATCTCTGCCCGGGAGGGACAGGATCTCTGACCTGCATTAACCCACCACCGTTATCAGTATCTTGCCTAAAAATAAGTCCTCTGGGTTCGTTGGCAGAGATGTTGGGGTATGACATACAGGTTTTTGGCAGAGCTGCTCCACCCGTGACCCAGAACAACGTGGTTAGAAGGACTAGCACAATCTACAGCTGGAGAACCACCCTCTCAGAGGTAAAGGACAACTGACTAATTCAGCTGATGGTTTTAGAAACACCTTGATCAGAGTTACTTAACCTCTCCCTTTTTTTTTTTTTTTTTAATTATTATTCTAAAGGTCTTGGGAAATGTGTGGATTTTGAAGAAGGCAGTTTAGGTTGCACCAGAGCACCATGCGCTGCCTCCATTACTCTCAGTGCTATGAAGTGGCTCTAGTTGAGCGCCAAGTCTTCCTCGTTTGAGGGCAATGGGTTCATGCCATTAACAAGAACGATGATGCAGTTGGCTGGCCCTGTGCCCCAGGCGTCCCACGCTGTGCCCTCGTGAAGCATCTCGGTCGTCATCTCAGGCCCCTGCTCATAGCAGTAACTTCTTACACAAAATGACTGTCCTTCCACAGGAAAGTCTTCCCTGGAGAGGAGGTAGGAGATGCCCCACGCTGAGAGCCGACACGTGAAGACACGGCGTGGATTCCCTGCAGGGGATGTCTTGCTCCACCTAGGAACGATTCCAAGGCAAGAGGCTTTTCAGGAGAGTGTGTTTGAGCTGCACCAGGAATGAAGCCGGTGGTTTAGATTCCTCTGAAACGAACTGTGCCAAAATCCACGAAAACCCCCTGTGAAAATGACTGGTGCACAAGGGAGGATGAGGATGGGATTCCCTTCAGCTGCTCTGAACCCAAAGGCTCACAAACCCAGCCTACAATATGCACCAGGATGCCATTTAGTATGAAGGTATCTCCTTGTAGTCGAAGTTACCAGGGAAATCACAACCAGCCCAGAGGACGGGTGTTCTGAGATCAGGAAGAGAAACGAGGTATTAAGGCACGGAATTAAAAGCAGCCAGAAACCATCCACAGCCTTCCTCACTCCCGAGAGAAGTGCAACACAGTAGGCAAATGGAGCAGAAGATCTGCGGGACGTGGATAAACACCTCGGAGAAGGAATCCATCTTCACAGACGTTGTGAAACTGCCACAACTTTGTATGAAAGCAAATCCCAAGAGCCAAATTTGCGGGATTATGCTGGTGGCTTCTGATCACAAGGCGAGTACCAACACGCAGTTCCACAGAGCTGGGGGGGTTTGTTCAGGCAGCACCCTTCCCACTGCCCCACCTGTGCTTTCCAGTGAAAAAACCCACCATCTAAGAAATACCACAGAAGAACTGTCATCACCCAGGAGTGGAAGGGCAAGCCCAAAAGCTGGCCCAAGAAGCCTTTTGTCTTTCCAAGCCAGAACTGGCTGCATTTCTCATTGTGGGTCTTTAAAACAGGGGTTTAAATTTTAAATATTTCCTATCAAACTGCGCAGGAGAGCTTAGCTTGAGCTTGGCAGATTTCAACCAACCCCTTCCAGATTCACTGCCAGTGAGTTGGTTGAAGGGCAGGAGCTCCGACCATGCCTGCCTGGACAGAAACCTGTGGCCAGGGGCCAGCTGAGGCTGGCATCCCTCCCTGCAATCTTCAAATGACACATCCTCTGGCAACGGCTGCTGGTTAATTTAATTGTTTTTTGTTCCTTTCTGTTGGAAGCATCTGAATAATGGTGAAGCCTGCTGATACAACCCCAAACCTGGCTTTTCACTGTAACATTCAAACCTCAAAATTCATTTCAGAATAAAAAAAAAAAGTCTGCTTTGTAGCAGAGGACAGAGAAAAGTGACGACAGCGAAAAGTGACGACAGCATCGGGATTAAACACGCTTCTGGCCCAAACGGACGAGCAGTCGGCACGGGACTGCTACCAGAGGACGGCAGAAATCAAGATTTCATCACCCATGTGCAGCAACCCCTGCCTGTGACCCTTTCTGTGCAGAGCCCATAAATACTCCCCTCTGACTCAGCCCTGCCACACAGAAATATTGCCGTGCAGTTTCCGAGGCTGAGTATCCTCAAAGATTCCTTCACCACGGCTCACTGGTCACAGAACTAAGTGAAAATGAGATTGTTTTCAGGATCATTAAAGAGCTACTAATAGTTCATAAAATTTCCATAGCAGAGACTTACTGAGGCACACGAGAGACTTTTATCTCTACAGAAGCCTCTGCATCTCTTGGCAGCCACCAGAATCTCTTCTGAAGATGCAGTCAAGGCATATCGTGTCTCGCAGCTTCCTTCCCCCTCAAATCACTTCTCAGAAGTGGCAGCGGGGCCCTGTGTGGAAGGCAGCGAACCTCAGGCAGCTGAGCTTTCCGGTTCTCCTCAATCCCCAAACATGCCAGCTGCGATTCTGGTGATAGCGAAGCCTCTTCTGTTTTTTTCTGGGGAGTAACTACCTGGCTTGGCACTTTGCCTGAGGAAGGGAGAGCCCTGGATCCCTGTGTGGACACCTCGACCATCAGTAGGACCTCTGGAAAGCAGGATTGTCCTTGATGGGCTCTGAGAAAAGGATTAGCGGTTCATGAAGGCACAGGACCCGAAAAGGCGATGCTACGTTCGCCAAAGCGCTATGGATTTCACCCAGAAGAAGCAGCGAGCCTCAAGCCAGCCGCGGGGACTTGGGATGGCCACGGCTGCTTCTCTTGGTATCAGAAAGGATGTTCCCCTCATGACTGCCTGCGTTACTGCCGGCACAGCGCTGCTCTATGAGGGGAACGCTCTGCCATGGCTGGAAGGTCACTTTTGGGGTTTTGAAAAGGCAAGAGAAAGAAGCAACAAATGCTGTAGCCACCTACAGCACTTCCACAGAGATTGATTAAACACAGTGACGGCACAGAGCCGGGCAGGAGGCTGGGAAGCCTCTGCTGCCATGGGACAGGCCATAAACATCTGTGTTTTCAACACGGCTAGAAAAGCAAAGGAAGAAAACAAGAGCTCTGAGAGAAACTCCTCGGCCTCCAAGCGTGTCTCCCATGATCAGACTGAGGCTGCCAAGGCATGGGGAGGATTCACAGGGAGTCATTCAGAGACCACAAAAGTCCCATTTTAGAGCCTGTCAAGACTTGGGCTCGGGTGACTTGGAGCCTGATGTCAGTGGTGAGCAAGCAACACAACCTTCTTTTTACCAAGGGCCTTGATAGACACTCAGGCTACGAAAAGAAAAGTTTAAGGACCTCCACCGAGTCTAAGAAGACACTTTGCCAGCTGTCAGACAAATCCCTTGCTGTGAAATCCACTGCAATCTAAAACCTAGACTCCATGCAGGGCTTCAAGGCAAAGCTGACCCTTACTGGCACGTGGCAGCATCCAGAGCTTGCTTTGGAGCAGGCCCTTGCTCTTCAAGTTGGCAGGACCTGTTTACATGAGGAAGGGTCAAAACTAGGCTTTCAAATCCATGAGCGGTAGGAAAATAAGGATGAGAGAACGTTTTCTTGTCTATTGTGTACCGGACGCAGACCAAAACCCCACCCTCCACATCCCCAACCTGAAGCACAAGTTAAGAACGCCCAGCAGATCCATCCACGACCTCTGATGAGTTTGCTTTGGCACTTACACTTCTCTCAGCGCTGGATTTTATCTTCAGGGAAAACGCAAGGCTGTTTCATGTGAACCAACCAACCGCAGAGAACGACAAAGGATTTGAGATAACCTTATCAGCATGGAGGAAACAGTAAAACCCAACATTCTAACCACCACTGAGAAAGGCTGGGTGTGTCGGAGCAACCAGAAAATAGTTGTTAACCGAAGAAGCCAAGGAACAATCCCTACCTCTGTCCCTGCAGCAGAGATTTTATTCACTCTTTTTAACAATTAGATAATTGGCAACTCATTTCCTGAAAGTTCCTAAAGATACCGGGAGACAAAAATCCTCTGAAAATGAGAAGTCAGGGCTTTTGGGAGCGTCACCCAGTCTCTTACAAATATGACGCTTTCCATTTTCAAATGTGCGTCGAGAGAAAACACAGACGCATTCGTTTTCCTTTTAAAACAGCAGATTCTGCTGAGAATTACTGAGAACTGCTAAAACTCTGGCAGCCATCAGAAAACATAATCCAGGCAATGCGAACGGCAAACATGAATTTCTTTTTTTTTGGTCTTAAAGATAATTGCAAATCTTTTTATTTCAATTTAAAAAGGGAGCACTTTGGGGTTTGTTGCACCCGTGAGCGCATTGCAGCGCCAGCGACTGAAGGGTTCTCCCCGCAGAGCGACTCTCCCCACATGCTTCAAGAGTCTGCGGCGGGACTAAACCCAGAGAGACCAGGATTCCATGACCTCCTGCTGCTGCAGCGACCACAAAGAGCTGATTAGCGTCACAGGTAGAGTCGTGATTTAGACATATCTTTCTGTGCTGACACGACTGTTAATACCACTGCGTGTGAAGCATTTCATAATCCTTTCTCTAGCGAGGGGTAAATCATTAGCAGAATCCGACCCACCACGGCAACTGTGCCTGGCCTGTATCTAGTCTGTGTGTTGCTGTTTGTTGGGCTTGGAAGAGAAATCAGCACCTGAAAGCCTCGGGTTTTTTCTGTCAAATGCAATTTTGTGCTTACTCCCTGCCCCGATTACTTTCCAGAGGTTTTAAATCACTCTTTTCACCACCCCTTTACTTAGTAGGGAGGTCTATCATCACCGCGTCCCAGCAGAAGAGCCAAATCTTGGTGAGTTCTCCAAAATCACAAAGCGAGTCTGCAATAAAACTGGTGTTTTGAAGCCTGCGTCTCCTTTCATCAGCTCAACAGCTCACTTCCCCACCACAAAACAGTGATGGCCTTTTGGGTTCCAGATTGGATTATTGGATTTTTTTTCGTGACCCACAAGCAGAAAGCTCTGAATAGTCCCAGGATCCTCCCCCAGTCTCCCAGGCATATCCAGCCCCTGCTCCATTTAAATCCACTCCGGATTGGATGCAAATGCAGAAAGAAGACGTTCCTTTCTCATAGGGCTGATCCTTCCTCCAACTCACAGCTGGCTCTTCGGGCTTGATAAATAAAGATGACGGATGAAACCACACTGTGAGACAGCACAGGAAACCACGCAGCACAGAAGACCTTTACTCCCCCCTTTGCAACTCACTCTTCATGCAGTACAGATTTAATTCAGTTTAATTGAGTTTAAATCTAGCGCAGATTGGCATGGTCTAGGTCCAGGCTGAAGAAGCCTTTTTCCTCCTCGTTTGCATCTCCCACGTGAAAGGCAGCGTCCCCTCCTTTACCTCCAGTCCTTCCCCATGGAGATCTCTAACCTAGCAAACAAGGTCCAGCTCCCCTCCATCCCTGGCTGCAGAAGGAGCCTCGGCAACGACCTCAGAGGAACCACCTCAACTTTAAGGGTTAACACGAGCTGCTTAACCTTTAAATGGGCAAGTTTCTGGAGTGGCCCTGCAGCGTGGGAGCCTGGCGTGCCTGGGTGCTTTGCGGGTACAGACGCATCAGCCCCGCTCTGGAAAGGTATTTCGTTTGTAAGAATTATAATTTAGTGAACTACTAGTGGGGTTCTACTGAAACAAAGCAGATACACCACGTTTCCTCCCGCCCGTCACGCTGCAGGGTTGGTGGTGGGTGAAGGCACGGAGCTAACAAGGAAAACCAGAGTAAAAGCTTTATTGTATTAACAGATGGAATGTTTGGGGTGGGTCTGCTTTGTTCTTAAGGCCAAATCTCAAAACCAAGACTGTCGCCTCTCTCTCTCTCTAGATATATATATTTTAAATAAAAACAATTAAATGAGTGGTAGAATTAAAGAACTGAATTCACAGCATTCAGCTTTTGGGGTGCTTCTCAGCACACAAGAGATGCCTGGGCTAGAACTGCTTTTCAAATGGCAAGTCTGCAGGTAAGACCCATTCTAGATCTTCCAGATGGTGAGATTACATCTCATTGATCTCTTTATTATAGAAGCAATATTTCACTAATGACTACAGGGGCCTGCCCAAACCCAGCTGCACCGAAAGCATCCACTGTCAGGAGAGAGAAGGCCACCACACCAACACCGCCTTTAACTGTGACAGACAAAGCCGGAGCTGATAGATCTTCTGACTCTAAACCAAGCAAAATTAAATATTTAAAAGCTAATCTCGTAACTTCTCTTACACTTTAACGAAGTGCTGCCACCGGGCATTGAGAGAGACAGGGCAGTGAAACGTGTCTGCTTCTCAATCCCCAATTTGTCAAGTTAAATGTTTGTGAGATTTTAGATCTACAGGCTCGGAATTTCAGCGATGGCTGCTGAAACCCTCAGCCCAGCTGGGAAGGTATTACTGAGAGACTGGGGAGTTAGATGACTCACCCAGCACGGGAGGCAGGCAGCATCGATTTTCTTTCCTATGGGCTACGAGATCTTCAAACGCCACTGAAGGAAAACCCAGCAATTTTCAGAGAGAGCCGACCAGTCATTAAACCAGCAGTGTCCCCATGCTGGTTTGGGTGGGAAGGGACCTTCCAAGCTCACCCAGTCCAACCCCCTGCAGGGAGCAGGGACATCTGCAACTAGAGCAGGTTGAGCAGAGCCCCAAGGGACAACCTGACCTCCAGTGCTGCCAGGGATGGGGCTTCTCCCACCTCTTGGGGAAACCTGGGCCAGGGTCTCACCACCCTCAGTGTGAAAATGCAGCATACGTCTTCAGCAATTTGTTTCAATACCTGTCCGGTTGGGGTCAGAAACCAGCCTTTTCTTCTGAACTTCCCCTTTTACTCATCAGAACAATAAAGAGACCATTAGTGTTATAAATACTGTCTCTGTCTTCAGTCTGCACTGAAGAACAACTTCAAATGTTCCTGCAGATCTACAGTTTGAGAGTGCAGATTGTCAATGACTTCTGGTGAGTAAAACTAGTGTGAGAGAAGAGGCGAAAGGTCCCAAATACCTACCAGGAATCCCTGCAATGTGTTCCTGTAAATAACAGGCACACTCAGCAGTTCAACTGGCCCCACCTGAAGGTTAGTCCTGTACATA
>NW_010424099.1:26146-40236 GCF_000710305.1 Buceros rhinoceros silvestris | reverse complement strand
TCCCCCCCCCCCAAAAAAAAGTGCTACTGATTAAAAAGAGCTTAGAACAACTGGGCAGGGAAAAAGCCTTTAGGATCTCTGCTCATTTTTGCATGTGTTAGCTTTATTGTCCCTCTGGCAAGTTGCTGATGAAGCTCCTAAGCGTTTGCATGTTCGTCTGGACCCAGCGGCAACGCGAGTGGAGAGGGTCACTCAAACATCAGCTATGTTTCCATCTCTGCAGTGCGAGGGGGCCCTGAAAAGTCTCCGGCGTGGCAAATAATGAATTAATAGGGTTATTATGAGTTAATACCAGCAAGCCTCTCCTTTCCAAGCTTTGCAGACAACACCCCTTTCCTACTCTGCGGAAATGCTGTTCAGCTCAGTTCTGAACAAAGCACACTGAGAGAGGTGGTTAAGGAGGACTGTGCCTGCTCCTGGCATTTTTTCTCTGGCTCTTCCCCCGCTACTCAACTTCGCTGATGATCTGGCTAATGATGCGGGCCGGCGACGCTTGACATCACCTGATCCTCCATGCCTACCATTCAGAAATCCACCTTGCATTCCCATCACCACCTTCAGCCTTGGTGCACTCAGGCGTGAAACATCCCTGGCCTGTGTCCGCGTTAATTTTCTACTTGACAGAACACAAATAGAAACCTGGTCTTGGGGGAAAAGCTGATCATCTTGCCGCATAGCAATTAGCTTATAGCAGGGAACGGCAGCAGTGCCAGACCTCCACACCGTTGTGATAAGGCTGCTACGTCACCAGGATGGAGCGAGGCTACAGTGAAATCTCGCTGCAGGGAGACATGAAAGCAGTGCTTCGGAAGATGAGGCGTGCTCGTGTGGATTTGGCTGTGATTCCAGACACCTCTCCGGTCTCGGGAGTAAATTGCCGACCAGGCTCCTTTAAAGGCTCCTGGAGACGGTGTAGGTACAGGTGACAAAACTCCTGCGCTTGAAAGGGTGCTTATTAATGGACCTTGGTGCATTCAGTTTGAACAGAGCAAGCATCCTTGATAGAGGAATTCAATCTCATCCCCCACCTCCCCAAACAAGCGTCTTCTGCACAGAGATAAGGAGACAATCCTGTTGGTACAAGCCAAGCTCGTCTGCTTTTCTGATGCCAGCATAAACAGATAACACTGACAGACGTCACAGCAGAGGCTGTGGCTGAAAAAGCTCTTCCGTGCAGGAGCGCTGTATTTATAGAGCTAGCTTTTAGTGTTGGAAAAGGAATTTGCACTCTTACAGCGCATAAATAAAAACCTCCTGGTCCTTGCCCTTGGAGTGCCGGCAGCCTCACCCACAGCACCTCAGCTTTCAGCTTCACTAAGACAAGGAGGCAGCTCACCTACTGCAACCAGAATGTTCATCAAGGACCACCAGTAAGACACCAACCCCTTTCTGACGCCAAGGAAGCAGAATGGTGCTGTCCCTCTCCTTGTGGCAGCTGATTTAGCTGAGGTAGACAGGGACAGAGACCTTCAATTTGTCTGCTGTGAACAAAGGGAACACTCAGTGGTAGCCCCATCATCATCAGGTTATGGAGGTAAAATAAGCCATGTACCGTCAACTGTTAAATGTCACCAGAACTGAAACCACCAACCTCTGCTGTGTCCACAGAAAGTGAGGTAGGAGGCAGCTACCTGTGCTCTGCTCATGCCAGTAGCGTAGAGTTTTGAGGAACATGGCTTTCACACACTGAAGATGTGTGAAAGACACACAGAGGCAGTGCTGGACAGTACAGCTTGGGTTTGGAGATGGAAGCAGTGAAAATCCACAGGTAAAGCCAGCAGCTACCCCTGAGACAGGAGGAGACACATCCTTGAAAAAAAAAACCCAAACAAAACCCCAACAAGAACAGCAATGCTACATGCCAACTCAAAGCAAGGTGTTTCTGTGCCAGGACAGGATGTCAGTTTGGCACAGCTCCAACGCTTCTCACAAAGAGGAGCAGGAGATTAAGGACTTGGCAAGAAGCTACTATAGCATAACAGCCCGGAGCACACTTGGAGCCAGGAGGGGCGCAGCGTGAAGCCAGGCTGCCTGGGCATGGGCAAGCTCTGACGCGCGGATGTCTCACACTTGGCTGTTGCTACGCCGTGTGTCGGCACGGGCTGGGAAGAGCAGCTCAGGTATCGGCCAGCTGTGCTGCAAGACTTTAAGGCAGAGGCATGAAAGCCACAAAGCTCAGCCAGGAATGACAGAGTAGATCCCTTCTTTGGCTCAGCTCTGGGCTGTGATGCTTTCTCCCTCCCTGGGCTGGTAGTGCGGGCACTTCCAGGGGCACTGAGTCCTCATGAGCAACCTTGAACGTGTGTGTTCTGCTGTCACTCTGTGCTACGTTCACTCACTTGCACCCTTCTGTCCCTGCAGACCTGCTGATTCCAGCCTCTCTCCACTTCTCCTAGACTGCTAGAATAGATGACACATGCATTAAAAGAACAGAAGTATTTGGGATGGGAACTGCACCTGCACACACATTATTTACGTTCACAAAGATGACTTTAAAAGGACGTAGGGAAGCATTTCTGCCAAGTTTTTCACTATCATGTGTAACTACTGTACTTTGAAAGATAAATTTGTGTCATTTTACTGCTCAGGTGCTTCAAGTAACTATAAAACACTGACTCGAATCTCTGTGGTCATCACCACTGCCAAGGGTAACCACTAAAATCAGAGGCTGACATCAGAGCAGTGAAGCTGCTTCTTAGAGGAAGCACAAAGGACCCCGATGCAGGAATCTGTCCATCCAGTCAGGGGCTTTACGCTGCCGGCATTGAGGAGGGGAGGACCCAGGACTTCCCACATGACAGAATTTGTTGGATGTCACATTCTACACACTCATGGCTGGTGTAGTTAAAAAGAAACAGTTTGAAGTGCTTGCCACAGGATTAGAGTCAGAAGGGGCTAATTATAGGGTGTCAAGCAGCAAAGTCAAAGCAAGGCAATAGGAACCCTCGAGACAACAGGCAAGTTTTTAACAGACGACTGTCCTTTATCCCCCTTCACCTAGACCAAACGACCAACGACCTCCCCAGCTCAAGGTACAAGGGCAAGGCATGCAACTGCCCTAAAAAACCTCCCGGAAAGGGGTGGGGGAGAAGCTGATCAGCTGTTGCAGGCAGACAGACTGGCAAGGCAGAAAAACCCTCGAGGGTGCTACAAAGGCACCCTTTCTGATTCTGGAAGTTCTTGGGCAACGAACGGCTGGAGGCTGAGAATATGTTTCCATGTTTCCTCAACATGTACTCCCTTCCACAGACACCCAGCGCTGGCGGCGTCAGAAGGGACGTATTGATCTGACCCGCCGCAGCCTATTCACATTCTTCGGGCAGAGTCTGAAGCAAATACACTCCAAATTGGAGGAAGAGACAAGAAGCACAAGGTACTTACGCTGCAGGAGGAACGTAAGGAATGAGCGTATGTTTGACCTAAATCATCCCCTGGATGCTGTGAGAAACCCCCCTGTACTGCTTGAGTCACTGCCTGCGACTGCTCGTCACTGACTCCTGAAGGGGACCCTGGCAAGTGCCGACACCTACAGGCGGCAAAACAGGAGATACAGCCTCAAAACAGAGCTAAGAAACAGCCCACCCCAAGCAGGAACAGATACGGGTCTGTAGATTGGATGGTCAAACAGAAAGCTTCGTTAGGGATTGCAGAGGCATCCTGCCAAAAGGAGAAAAATCCCAGAATGCAGAATTCAAGCGTCGGCTACTGCCAAAAAGGAAGAAGCAATTATAAATTCAAGCTTGTGAGCCCGTCTGCTGGCCTCAAACACCAAGACTGCTCTCACTTCAGTGCCGAAGGACCTGTGGACATCAGAGGAGTAACATGTTTAAAGTAGTCTTAGTGTAATTTAGATTTGAGGGTTTTTTTTTAAAGGGAAAGCGGATGCAAATTCAAAGTGGGTGCAACTAAAAGAAAAAAAAAACCTCCAAACCGAACAGAAAAAAACCCCCAAACCACCACAAAACCAACAAAGGCAAAGAAAACACACACGCAATTACAAATGCTGGAAAATGGAAAAACAGACATTTCAGATCAGACCTCCCCAGAGCTCTGAATAATGGAGTGATGCCTCCAGGGTCTCCCATTCAGCTACCCAAGCCTGCATACTAATATACTCCTCACATCAGAGGAGTAGAAAGGCACCACTCATGCAGAAAATTACCTTAAATGAGCAACGACTTCATGATAAACAAGCCACTCGCTTTTTTACTTTACTCTCTGATTTCGGTGGTGGGGGGCACCTCCCTCCCTCCCTCCTACGAAGGAGCAGGCAGCACGCTTCGAGCTCTGCACAGAAACCCTGCGAGCAGGCCACGAAAGCACGTTATTGGGAATATTTAATTCTGGTTGGTTTAGTTAAACGTCCAGATACAAGGCTGTGTCTCGGGGAGGGGAAGGATGTACCTTGGCATCTCGGCATCCCGGGACCAAAGCATCCACGATCACTATCAGCCAAGCTTTAAAAAGAGCAGAGGATCCATGTAGTGGCTGTACCAGAGGTGTAACTACAGTGTCAGGCACAGTATGAAACCAGAGCACTACTGGATGATAGCATTTCCCATCCCGTCACTACCCTAATTCCCTTGAGTGCTGCCAGAATCCAAATCGCCCTTCCTAACCCGGCTGGCAAAGGCTCCTCTCCCCTTACGAATACACTCTGAGCGTGTTTGTCATCGACTCTGGTGTCTATTACATGCCGTTCTCCCATCGGCCCTCTTCAGATGAAGTGATATTTAACTAGACACACCACGATGCAGCTGCCATGCAGCCTCGCTTGCTTTGTGCATCATTCCCCGCTTCATCACCCGTGAGGACTCCAAGGTGCCCGATGCAGATGACCGCAGATTTCCCTTTGTTTGAAAGGGACCTTGCACGGGTTTTGGCACTGTCGTTAGGACAGCAGCAATTCTGTTCAATCCTGCCACATCTTTTCCCTTTTCTGTCTGTGATCTGAACATCCCTAAGAGCAGCAGGGAGAACAAAATGCTTTGGAAAGAGTCTGATGGGAAACTCTGAATGTTTAATTTTTTCCCTAGGAGCACAAACTAATGTGCTCTGAAGCCGTGCAGGAACTGATGGTGTTCATTTGTGCAGTCCTGCCTCAAAAGCGCTTTTATAGGGAGGATCTGCTGGCTGGCTTATGAATACCTCTGCTTGTGAGGTGGGGAGAGGTCCTCAGCCCGCTCTGGGTAGCGTGATGGCAGCTGATGAGGTTCAGAACACAGCCTGATTGCAGGGTGAGGCTGGCGGAGCGTTACTCTGTTTGCTCAGCCTTCGGGGATGAGAACAACACTCACCGGAGAAAGAATTCTTGGCTGCAGCAGCAGTTCAGAAGCTGGACCTCAACTGTGCATCAGATCTGGGTGATTAACACCACAAAGGTGAAACCCACGACTCAACCAACTCTAGACTCAAAGCTCTGACTAAGAAGGACCTTTAAGCCTGTAACCCCTGGTGCAGCCCTGAAAAAGAGGATTACCACTTGCGGGCAGAGTAAAAACAGTGTCAGAGAGGAAGATCCCCATGAAAGAAATGAAAATTTATTTTTAAATCCCTGAAAAAAGCTATTGCTCACAGTTCTGATTCAACACTATTTATACTGCTGTGTATGACAACTCACCAGGATGGAAATCACCTTCAGCTCGTTGTTAATCTGATTTCTGAACACTTGCCACCCAATCTAATTTCAGAATTTGTGCGTTAATGAGCTGCTTGGGTTTATAAACCTGGGCAGAGTTTGGGTTGAGATTGGGGAAAGGGTTGTTAAGGAAGGGAGAAGCATCACATCTCCCCACATGTTCAACTCCCGCTCACGAGACTGTGTGTAGGGTTTGTCTTAGTGGTTCTTCCTCTGCCCGCTCTAAGAAAAGCTCCTACAGACGGAGACACACAACAGCTTTAACAAATCAAGACAAGCCCCAAAAACCACTCAGCTGGGACAGGCACAAGATAGGTGGAGTTCTCTGGTCTGTGTGATGCAGAAGTCCAGCCACATTATAAATCTTTGTAAGATTTATGATGGTATATAAAAAGGATCCCTACTAGAACACCCTTGCAGAAGCGTCCTTGCTTAAGGACAGCACCGCTCCTGTTCACTGTAATCTCAGCTAATACAGCATCGTGCCTGTTGTCAAAGCTGTTACATTATTAAACCTTCAAAACGCAAGTTCATTAAGAACCAGAGGATTGTACACCGCAGCTATTCCAATCCCTTCATATGGGTTTATCCTTGGCTTCTTCCAAATCCCCCTAATTAATTTTTTTTCCAAAGGCCATCAATCTGAAGCAGACAAACATCAGAGAGTCGATTCATTAACATTCCCATATTTCCACTTATCTTGGGCCACTTCTCTTATTAATAGCTAGTAAGATTGGCGCTTCTAAAAATAGCCAAGCAGCGCTGGAAGGAAAACCCCAGGGAGCCCCCTGCAGACCCCATCAATCCTCCCAGCCGTACTTTGGAGTCTCGTCCGAAGGTCTCCCGAGTACACCCTGGCAGTTGGCAATCTCTGAGGCAGCCCATGAATCAACATCCAATATGAACTATGAGACGCTGATTACTCAAGTAATTTATTACTTCTAGGGTGACCAAAAGGCTGTTTGCAAGAGGAAATTAGGGTACTTCAGAGGACCGTCAACCGTGCCCTGAAACTTGCCTCTGATTTATGCCAGCTCAGTTTCTCTCCACTTAATGCTCTTCATCGCAGGTGAATTTAACACTGGTAACACAGAATCATCTGGGTTGGAAAAGCCCTTTCAGCTCCTTGAGTCCCCCCGTTTCCCCAGCACTGCCAGGTCCCCACTAACCCCTGTCCCTCAGCACCACCTCCACACGGCTGGGAAACCCCTCCAGGGATGGGGACTCCACCACTGCCCTGGGCAGCCTGGGACAGCCCTGCACAACCCCAACGGGCAAGAAATGGTTCCTCAGGGACAACCTCAACCTCCCCTGGAACAACTTGTGGCCGGTTCATCTCATCTTGTCACTTGTTCCTGGGGAGAAGAGACCAACCCCCACCTCGCTCCAGCCTCCTGTCAGGGAGTTGTGGGGAGCCAGAAGGTCTCTCCTGAGCCTCCTTTTCTCCAGGCTCAACCCCCCATGTCCACCAGCTGCTCCTCAGTGCACTTGTGCTCCAGACTCTGCAGCAGCTTTGTTGCCCTTCTCCAGACACGCTCCAGCCCCTCAGTGTCCTTCTGGCAGTGAGGGACCCGAAACCAGACACAGTATTCAAGGTGTGGCCTCACCAGTGCCAAGATGATGCATCAGATTTACTTTTAGAAAGTTCTGAACCTCTGTTTTCTCCCTAACTGCAAAAGGAGAAGGCCAGAGTAGCGTGGTTTCCTTAAACCCAAGAGACAATGGGCTCAGGCAGCACCAACAGACTAGGAGATGAGTCACCGACTGTAATGAGGAATTTCATCTCTTGAGAGACTACAGAAAACAGGTGGGATTAGTTTAATTTCTATTCACAACCTCACGATGGTGGATTCCTGGCTGCTGCAGTACTGTTAGGAGAAAGACATTGGGATCAGTCACCCCAATCTGATTATTATGGTCCTACTGATCTTAATCAGGAGGCAATCACAGATTACTCACTTGTTTCCCATTTACATGTTTGTATCAAATGATTTTACAGTCCTGCCTGGCAGAGAACACCAACCAGCAACACACTTCATGCTGAAATACACCACTGACTCACTGTTGAGGGGGAAGGAGCTTCAGCCCTCCTGGAAGCAAGAAATGGGCAAGTACAAGGCACGACACCTGACCTAAGAGAGGGGACATCGGCGATTGCAGGCAAGTGAAATCATGTTTAATTAAGAGTATCGACTAGGTTATACGTGGGAAGGAAGCAGAGGCAGAGGGGAGAAGATTATGCCTGAGGTCCTCCAGGGAGCCTGGACAAAAGGAAAATTTGCTCTGGCAGCGAACACACTCTGCTATGGAGGAAAGAGGTTTCTAATGAGTAAGGCTCTAATGGACACAGCCTGAGATGTCAGGAAATGTTGAATAGTACCTTGATCAGGATGGGCAGAAAATCAGCTGGACAGGGGAGAGGCATTTCTAATGTAACCTCACTAAAAGCACATTACTCATCTGGTGGTTTTTTTTTCTTTCTTTCCTGTTTTTCATAACCACTTGTAACTGTATTGCCTGCTTTGGACACTGTACATAGATACTTGCATCTGAATTTACCTTGAGTTAAATGCATTTCCAAAACAACTTCAAGCCACACTTCAATTCAAGGCTGTGGTAAATAATCAGCCAGAGACTCCTGTACCCTTCCAGACTTATCTCCTCAAATTCACAGAATCACAGAATTGTTTTGGTTGGAAAAGACCTTTAAGATCATCAAGTCCCCCCCGTTCCCCCAGCACTGCCAGGTCCCCACTAACCCCTGTCCCTCAGCACCACCTCCACACGGCTGGGAAACCCCGCCAGGGATGGGGACTCCACCACTGCCCTGGGCAGCCTGGGACAGCCCTGCACAACCCCAACGGGGAACAAATTGTTCCTCAGGGACAATCTCAACCTCCCCTGGAACAACATTTGGTTGGTTCCACTCGTCTTGTTGCTTTTTCCTGGAGAGAAGATACTGACCCCCACCTGGCTCCAACCTCCTGTCAGGGAGTTGTGGAGAGCGAGAAGGTCTCCCCTGAGCCTCCTTTTCTCCAGGCTCAGCCCCGCCAGGTCCCTCAGCTGCTCCTCAGCGCACTTGTGCTCCAGACCCTGCAGCAGCTTCGTTGTCTTTCTCTGGACACGCTTCAGCAAATCCATTCCCCAAAGGGTGAGCGGGTGCCCTGCCAGCTGCATGAGCTAGAGGTAGGCATCTGGGGTCCCTAGGAAATGGGCTGTCCTAAACCAGTCAGTATGAGATGCCTTACTCAAAGCCAGGGTACAGAACAGTCACAGGACAACACAGAATCATTGAATGGTTTGGGTTGGAAGGGACCTTTAAAGATCATCTAGTCCCACACCACTGCCACGATGACTGCTGCTTGTTTCTAACCAGAGTGGCTCATTTCAACACAAAAGATTCTCTGATTTCTAAACAGAGCTGAACTTGAACTGATTTGACTGTTCAGCCACTAATGAAAACCCTGCAAGCTGTCCTATCTTAACAATGCACATTATTTCCTTTTGAAGAAATCAAAGAAAGTGCTTCGACACAACTTTCCAAAACATGGTTAGAGCACAGAAACTCAACCATCCACTCTGTTCCTTTCCTAGCAGCAGCCCTGAGGAGGTTTCAGCCCCGACAGACTAGCACTGCCCCACTCAGTTCCACAGCAAGGTGCAGGCCCCAGCCTGGACCAGGGCCCTGCAGACGCAGTTCGCATGTTCTGGCATTACTTAGCTGACCAGTGTTGATGCAGCCATTACCTGCAAGACTGGAAAATACCGTTGAAGAAAGCACACTGTTAAAAAAAACACTGCAGCAAAGCATTCACAAAACCGTGCCGTTCTAATGAGATAGAGTCTTGCGAGAGTCATCTTCAGAGCACATCTCCCTCACATGTTTCCCTCTAGGAAGCAGCCAAATTTTTGCAATATGTTGGAGATTTAACCTTGCAATGGGTTCCCAGATTAAAAATCCATTTTGAACCTAAAATTCGCAAACCCAAGTTAATCCTCTAATGGAGGAAGAAGTTCTGGCTGCATTTTTATTTCAGAGAAAACCTCCAGCAGAACTGAAATTCAAGTGGTAACATCTCCAAGGAAACAGCTGGAAAACTTGTGGTCTGTGCAGATGCTGAAGTGTTCTGTATTCAAAGACAAATCGGACTATATTGTACTTTGCACTCCAGGGGGAAAAACCCCCATAAAAAGTACAGACAAGTTCTTAGTAGGATGCCACAAACTCTGCAAGCAGCAAAACGAGACTTCCTGCACCGGATCTCGATGCAAAGAATACATTCGTCACACCTGTTTGCTAAAATGACAGCTAAAATTAGTCACATGAACGCTTTCACCAATCATATTTTAGCAATTGCTGCATGTTTTCTGTTCTTGTCAAAAATTAGAATTCTCTTTAGGCATCTGGCTACTGCCTGTACACTATCTTCACTCACGCTGGGGCCCCTGCCACAGGCGCTTGTTGAGACGGCCCCACTTTGGCTTTTCACCTTCTGGGGACATTACACAGCTGGAAACACATGGAGAAGCTCTTCACTTCAGCACCCGGCAGCTTGGGTCAATGCTATGCATTTCTGCTTTGCGGTGGGGCAGGAGATTATTCTCTTTTAAAGGTCTATATTATGGCTATTTTGTTTAAGGCCCTCAACGTTAATCTTGTGCCAACAAGAGTTTCTCTCCCCATGCAATTCGCCAGCTTGCCCAGTTATATAACATACAGGTCTGTAAAAGCTTTCTGTAGCTGCCGTAACTGCTAATGGGAGATAAATCGAGACACAAAGGTAGTCCCGACCTTGACTTCACACACCCGTGCTGAACTGATGCCACTCTTAGTCACAATGCCTGGAAAATGAAACAGGAGAGAGGGCAGCAGCGCCTTCTTAGATAGCTCCCGTCTTCACGATAATGCTTAATGTATCCTAAAAGCACATCTGTCCACCCTAATGACGGTGCTGGCGGAAAGACTTGAAAATGGAGGCCGGCAATTTTCCATCCTCATCAGCTCTGGAAAGCAGCCCTCAGCAATAACAACCAGCGACGGGGCCAACTCAGCGAGGTGGGAAATAGCAGGGTTTGGAGGAGAAAGACACCCCTGGTCACACAGGCTGTCTCCTTCGGCGCTAAGAGCAGGACAGTTCCCCGCGGTGCGAACTCTGGTACGCTGCTTCCAATAACAGCATTGTCTGGGCAGAGCTATGGGGGAATTTGACTCCATGACGAAGAAGCATCTGCTGATGTTCATTTTCTACCTGAGCTGATGCATGCTCAAAGCAGTGGCACTGGCTGCAGAGGGTTTATTTTCAGATTAAGAGATATCTATAAAAGGATAAAGCAAAGGTACCTGAAATTACAGCAATTTTCCATGACCCATGTTCCTCCTTGGCTATTCTTTCTGCCTCCTCCATTAGCAACATACCAAATCCCTATAATGGGAGAAATAACAGGAAGAAAAAGGTAAGTTCTGTAAAAATAGAAAGCATAAGCAAGGTCAGAATGTAAGCATTAGCACGGCTCCAAAAGACCCATATTTTTGTCACAGGATGATCCTGTGATCAGGAATATTGCTGAGTATTGCAGGAGAGGGGCTTGCAAAGAGCTGTATCAATGCAAAGCTTTACAGTGGAGCTTTCTCAGGGACTTTTTTATCAGATCGTGAAATTATTCATAGGCAGTTCCAGTGTCCGACTGCTTCTCAACGGCAGCAACAGAATGAAGTTAAATCCTCTGATGGTCAGTCAGCCGTTACCATGCTCATTTCAGGATGAGGAAGTGAGACACCAGTGACCAAGGGGCTTGTCGGAGCAACCCACAGGGGCTGTACCAAACCCTGGCAGATCTAGGCTAGGCTCAAGCTCTGTGCCGATTTCCCCAGCTCAGCTCGTGGCACAGGATATGCCAAATCAAAAGGAATTGCAGCAGAACACGTTAATATTCTGGGCCAGATCCACTCCTCTACGTTTGGAAATCTCACACAGTGGGTGTGCTGCTGGAATCACAGTAATGCTTTAAAACAAGGGAACAGTCTTTCCACTCTATAAAACAGCTTCATCGTCCGTATATCTGGGAATAATTGGTTTGATTAATTCCCTCCTACCATTAGAATGCGGGAATTATACTCGGCTCTTTGTTCATCTGTTTTCCTGACAAGATGTACAGAACGGGGCTGAAGCAGATGTGATTTAATTCCGAAAACCATTTAACACTTACAGGCATTTTTAAGTAACAGACAGAAATCTTCAGTGGAAAACGTCTTTCTAATCCGAAATTGCCCCCACGATGTGAAGAACACTTTCTGATTAACCTCTTGAACACTATTTCAATGGAACACGAGTGCGTCATATGCCATGAAATTTCAATTTACAGCCTATTTTAATGTTGTTGGCTACTTTCAATCGATTTTCTTTCTTGCTTTGTTTTTTAATTTTGTTTTGAATTCTTAGGATGATGACTTTTTTCTTCTTAAATCTTCAAGTGTTAGCTATTCTATACTGGAAATATCCATTTCTCTTTTTAAATTTTTTCGCCCAGCCACTGCCTTACGGTCACACAATGTCACCGGGTAGCCAAACTGCATCTTAATGCATATACTCAGGGAAAGATTAATAAATACAAGGAAGTTAATTTAAAACATTGCCCCTGAGCACTTCTGGCAAGGAGGACAAACTGATTGCTTTCTTAAAAGCTCAGTCTAAAGGTCCAAAACCTAGGGGAGCAAAATTGAATTCACATTTTTTGCTTGCCGCAAGCCAGGGCATGTTACACGCAGCAGAAGGGTGATGTGCTATTTTCACACGAATCACTGTGAGGAATTAGAAACACAGCTCTTCACTCTGTCCCTCATATGCTTTAGGATATATATGAAATGGTGTCATGAGTGCTTCTGAAGCAAAAACAATCCTGACTAAGAGACTTTACTCATGAGTCTCATCAAATCACTTAAATCTCAGACCCCGACTGGGATTCCTTCTGTCTTGGTATGGAGAATGTATTCAATAAATGTTCCTCTGAAAGAAAACCTCACCTCCTCACACATAATTATTTCAGATTTCTGAAGTGTGATTCACCTGTTGAACCAGATCAATTTTAGGAGGAAATGAAAGACACAATGGCTGTATCCCCTTTGTTTGGTTCTCCTTGCAGTTTGCAGTCAAGTCTCACAGGATATTGAAGGAAAGATACTGCAGAACCAAAGGTGCTTAGTAGTCGAAGTCAAATTATCACCAGCATACACAAGCTTGTACTGTCTAGGCTTGAAGCAACACTGCCAGCGTTCTGCCATGGTTTTCTCTGAGTCTCAGAGCAGTTGTGACCCCTTAAACATGATCACACTAGCAAAGACCCAGAAGCAGTGTGATTTCAGCAGGTGAAATGCAACAAGGGGCTCAAATTCAATTCTTTTCCTATTGCAGCGGATTGTAATTCAAAGCACCTCCAATTATACTGGGGAGAGGGGAGGAGGGTGCAAGAAAGAGGCACAGACAAAAACTAAAGATGACTTGAGTACCTGGTGCTGAAATTTTGAGGGATCCCGACTGCTCACGGGGACCACACTCCCATACACGTGCAACTCCCGCACAATGGAAACGCCTCCTTTCAGCTCCGGTCTGAACGACTCTTCCGAACACTTCCGCAGCCGTAGAAGGCCCACAAGAATATCTTGCTCTGGATCTTCGTAGGACAGGAAGGTCTCCCAGCCACCATTCGCCACGTAATCTCTTCTAACTAATTCAATCTGGTCAAAGAGAAGCAGCAATGAATACAAAGAGGAAAAAAGAAAAGGAAAAAGTCTTTAAAAATACATAAGCAACACATTAACAGACCAAAACCAATTTCATGGATCCATAAACTATTATGATTCAGCGAAAACATGAAGTGCTTTCTTAAAGGCCAATTTAATTCTAGATGGATTTTAGCAGTACCGTCGTTACTGCAGTCATATTAAAGACAAAACATGCAACTACTTTAATAGAAATGTATCGGCCAATAGGAGAAACCTAGTTCCTATTTCAAGGAGGGCTGGGAACTCTCATGGTTACCTGTTCCTAAGACAGAAACCAAATCCCTCTGTTTTTTGAGTTACTTGTGTTTCATAATCACTTCAAAATCAGTGGGGGCAGCAACTCTTGCCTCTAACCAAGGGATTTGCTCTCCTTGAAATTCAACTCCAGTTACAATCTTGCTAATGTAGGATGAGCAGTTTTGCATCTTCCTTCACCAAACCTGCATTTAGGTCCATGTCTCTACTGCTTTGCAAAAAAAAAAAAAAAGGCTTGAGATGTCTACAGAACATGGGTCGTCTAAGCAACAGTCAACTCCTTTACTAATTACCAATCAGTTCTTTCCAGCACCACACAGGATCTACCTACATGAACAAAGTGGGTAGAGCTACCGGAACGGATCTGAAAGAGTTGGTGTTGAGTGAGTGTTGTGTTGCATGAGCTTTACAGAATCA
>NW_010424099.1:12008-26061 GCF_000710305.1 Buceros rhinoceros silvestris | reverse complement strand
CAGCAGGAAGCATTTTCGTACTCATTCAGATAGTGCTGAAGACACCAAAACCATCCAGACACGTACCCTGAGAACTGACCAGTAATGACAGATGACTTGCCTCAAATCCAGTTTCTGATTACCATCTAGACAAAGGTAGCTCTGAAGATCACAAGTGGAAGGGAAAAATGAAGTGAGTTGGCTGACTGTGGAGAACGCAATAAAGACCATGCTTGGGTAGCAGAAATTACCTCTGCAGAGCACTTAGAAGCTCTAAGGAGCAGATAAGAGAGCAGAAAGAAGTAAAACCTTCTTTTTCAGACAGTCCTGACCTACCATGATCAAGGAGCAGTCCCAGGACCCAAGATGAGACTCCGTTATGCAACACACCAGCCTGTGTACATCAGGCACGCTCCTGGAAGGTGCCTCCTGAGTCACTCTGACAGGTATCAGGTTTCTGTGCTTCCTGATGCTTCTCAAGTGGGGAATCATCGGGGGATTTGCTTCAGAAGCACACTGAACTCACACCATCGCAATGGTACCCTGCCATCATTCCGAGAGACTCTTTTAACCTCAGGAATTCCAAGGTGAACAGCAAGTGCCAGTGGATTGATCCCTAAAGTGAAGGACTTTAGTATTCAAACACTCCAACACCCAGAAATCCATGAATTAAAGGTTTCTTTACAGAAAAGCCATAAAGGATTCTGTCGCTCACCTACTCTACTCCACCCTGAAGCCTGGGTGAACGCAGCTCACAGTTAAATCCTTGACTGACTACAGAAACAAGGCTCAGCTCAATGCTGCCGCACCGCTCACGGGGTGAGCACCCAAGCAGATGTCTGCCAACGTGCCAAGGTCTTCAAGAGCACAACTCCACTCCAGCTTGGGTGCTAGGACAGCTGAGACAGGCTGATCCACCACTAGTGAAATGGAAGTGTATAGGAAATAAAAAAGGAAAAGATTTTTAAAATGCCCAGATTCTGCAATTAGTTTCTTATGTAGAAAAGCTGTTAGGTTAAAGTTTACTGCTATGAAAGAAGCAGAAAATACGATTAAACACTCATCTACGAAGAGTTTGAAATGGCAATTGAACTGGTTTCTCCTGAGGACAAAACAAAACAAGCAGAGAACAACGTCCCCATCGCACGTCCTCCAGCCATGTTACGCCCATGTCCAGTCTGAAAGCCACTTGTAGACAGAGACAAGCAAGACCACAGGAACCTTCACCAGGAGGTTTTACACCGTGTGTGCATTTTCAGCATCATAAGCAGGTACCAGACAAACTGATCCACTCAGAAAAGTCCCTGCTGGACCAAGCATTTTGTTGTCCCCACTTGCCTGGGTACAGAGTCCGAGGATACATAAATCCCCTCAAAGAGTTTTCTCGGACTCATGAGACTTACAGAGCCTTTTCCTTCTGGTGCAAATGTGGCAGAAGCTACCTTGAACCACCCCTCAGCTGGCTGGTGCATGCTGCAGTCCCCAGTCAGTCCCTTATCCTGAGTCCAGGTAAGAACTCCCCTCCTCAGGGTGGATTGCCATTGCAGCATGAGATCCCACTCTGTTCTAAACTCACCTGGACAAACAAAGGGAAAACCCAGTTGCAGATCACACTCAACCTAAAACAGCTACTCCCAGCTCAAAAATCTGCTTATTCCTACTAAGGCTCTATATTGAGACCATTATCCTGACACAAACCCCGCTGCTTTGCAGCAAGAGCAGCTCCCACGTCTTACACTTTCTGCTTTAACGCTAATGTAGGTTCTAATCCGTAACAGAGCTGTCATCGCCCCTCGCCTTTCAAAAACCGCCAATCCAACATCCCTTCGCAGCAACAATTCACCAGAGCATTGTTAAGACTATTACGTAGCACTGAGCAGCCTCACCCACTCCGAGAGCAAGCAAATACCTTTTGCTGCTACTGAGAAATGCCACAAATGGAAAAGGCAGCGTAGAGACAGCTCTGTGAATAACCAGCTACGGGCAAGTGATCTGCTTCCAACTGAAAAAAACTCAAATACTTTTAAAAGTAGACACACCATCCCCGTTATAAAAATAATACAGCCTACTGATCCTTATCAGAAGGATGTGTAAACTGTAACTAATTACAGTGATTCATTTCTTTTCGATCTGACATGATAGCCTCTCTTATCAACGGGACGTGTTGTTTACTCATGAAGCCATGAAAAACATCGTACCTTGTCATTAGCCTAAAGCTCATGAAGAATTACACCATCCTCAGAATACTTCTCCTGCTTGCTGTCATGAGAAATTCTGCTGCGACTACGGAATGACATCCTCCTGCCACTCAGACAGATGAGTTCAACAAAGGGAATTTTCAACTCAGTGCTTTGAAAAGCCTGTGATAAACTATTTGCTAACTATTCCAGGAATTTACAATTTAAATTAGATTAGCACCACTGACAACAGACGTCTTTGGAAGATATTTGGTGAGATGCCCGCAGATAACAGAAGCAGGGCACAAAGGCTGCACGGGTCTGTATGGCCTCCGTTCTTGCAGAAATCTGACAGAAACAATATATTTGGGAGTATTTTACATTTACATATGGTGTATCCAGTTGTACTGCATTTCTGGTCTGCAAGATGGGAAGCATTGGGCTCCATCTGAATTCACGTAACGGCGGGAGAAAAACAGCGTACAGCTCCTAGTAATCTCTGATTTGCAAAGTGAGAACGTCTTTCAGATGCTGAACTCAAGAGAATACTCATTCTACTCTACTTCCAGCACCAAATTCACAGCCTCTCTGAAGTCTACATAATCAGTGGAGTCTCCAAAGCACAAGCCAGAGGGTCTCTGTCAGGATCCTCTCCCTGTGCTGACACGTAGTAAACCAAATCCCAATTTAGTCACTCCCGTTTACACAGGGTACATGTTCATTGCACAGAGGAGGAGAGAGGAATTAAGCATTTTCTGATTCATCTCTCTACCTGGGGGTGGCAGTACCTGCTGCCTGGCATTCTTGTTTGGCAATTCTTGTTTGGAAGGAAAGGCAATATATGATGGATGAACTCCAGATGCATTTCAGTCCCTCCTGATATCAGCAAAGGAACAGGAAGAGACTACTTCCAGGGTGTGATTTATCAGCCACAGCACATGTGTTTAGTAAGATGGATCAAGTCCTGTGTGATCTTAGAATGCTCATCTCCTTGGGTGCCATGTACCTCCTGATCACTTCTGGAAGGACTGACCCCTCCGTGCAGCGACCTGGAAGGATAAGTTTCCTAACTGGAGGATAAGTTGCCTAAACTGGATGCTTTAAGTTCAGCAGTGAACATCTTCCTTTCTATATAACAAGCAAAGCAATCTTTTCATGGACTATTTTAGGAAGGAAAAGCACAACTTATGTGTCATCTGCTAAATGGATCTACTCACACACATTTATATACGTACATGGTGCAGACGTGTATCTATATATATACTCTTTGCCTACATAAACATGCACATTCACAAACAAAGGCTGTAAACGCATCTCGCAACACATTTGTTCCTCTTCAGCATGCACACACGGTGTTGTTGATACTTTCTAAATCCAAATTTGGCTGTAGTCAGTTTATTGAACATGGTGGTCCACAAATTTCAACATGTGACCGTGCTCAAATGAAAGACATCTAAAGCTGCTGCGAAAATAAATGGAAAATGGGATCCAGCTACAAAGGCAAACCACAGGTCCGGATGTACAATAAATAGGTCCTGACTCTTCCACACCAAACACATATAACAAACTGTATCTGAAACAAGCTCCTAGGAAAAAAGAAGAAAAGACAAATCTTACCTGATATGGTCTCACTTTATGGTGAATTTCTTGAATTCCAACCTCTCTTGTCCTTACATCACGACACTAGGAAAAGAAAGGGACGAAAAACAAAATTACATAGGAGAAAAACATTAAGCTCTGGAACACAGAGATTTCCGGCCACCTACTGGGTTCAAAACTAAATTGAAATTGCATGAAGTTGCACAGATGGATTTCAAACGAGTAGACTTCAAAACAGAAATGCTCACCTATCTGTCCCTAGTCCACCTCAGAAAGAGGTCTTAGTGCTAAATGGAAAGATGTGCTGGCAAAAATCAATTCACTAAGCAATCATTATGGCTTATGAGGGATGAACCCTTCGATTCACAGACAGCAGGGTCTGGAGGCAAAGTCAACACACATGAAAAAATAACAGAGAAAAGGAAACAAATGGCTTAATCCATTTTGACCCTACATTGGGAAAGCCTAACATTGGCAAAATCTACACTGAGGCACCAGAGGGTCCTTAAATAGCCAGTTTTTGAAGCTCAGCAACCCCGTTCTGGCACATCTTGGAGGGTATACTGGGAAGCCCAGTGCTCAGCTTAACTTTTGTCAGTTAACTTATCCAAAGCAGCTGAGTTGCAAAGGCTGGTTTCATTGCACCAGCGCTGCTGTGCTCAGAGTGAAGGAAAATAACCTCCACCAATGGGCTAAAATTGCTCTAACAGCAATGACATCTACCTGACCACGTATTTCCAAAAGCCAGACTTTTAGACAGGGAAAGAATGTGTGAAAATCCAATTCACACAGAAACTGAGAGTACCCAGAACAAACACAGCTCTATCTCATGCCCTGTCTATCTTAAGCCCTGAATGCTTAAATTCCATTATCAACATAAAGCAACAATCTCTCAAAGAGCAGAAAAAAGAGGAGGTTTGTGTTTGTTTTAGAGTGAGCTACAGGAAAATCAGGATTCCGGAGTAGACAAATTCTACTCTGCTTTACAATCTCCCAGCTACACAGGCAGCCCAGTAAAAGGCAGAGAAATACCTGCTCTTCATCAAGAACCCCAGATGTGAGGAAGGACAACGTATCCTGGGACGGTGCTTTAAAAATCTGCATCCCAGCTGCACACCTCCACTTGAGCTCAGTGGCTGGCAATCGTGGAGGCCCAGCATCTGGTCCTCAAGAACAATTTCTTTGCAGCAACCACAGACACAAGTTGCAGTATTGTCATGACTGATCCCCACCCCTCAAACATGCTCCTTGCCAGGCCGTTCCCCAAAGATGGATACGGAACTGCCAGAGCTGGTGAGCTGGCTGATCTTTGCTACTGAGCCAGCAAATATACAAGATTCCTACAAGTCCTTTCCTTGCCTTGGCCTTTCTTTCTCCCTTTCCACGCTAATGGACCAGAGGACAAAGCATATTTATAGCTTTCTCCCATGACACAAGGAAAACACATCAGTATCTTACATTTCAAGCTATATTGCAGCAGGCTGTTTGGTTCCTTGTTCCACCAGCTGCAGTTTTTCTGCTTCACTAAATTAAAATCTATAATCATCTGCACAGCAGAGATATTTCTGGATTTGCTTCTCAAAGCGATGGCTGCCAGCCTGACAAGCCCTTTAATGGTTCAGCTCAGCCCTGACTGCCATGGATCAGCTATCACTGCTTCTCCAGCTCGTCTTGATCAGGTTCAGATCAAACGATGTGCTTTTAGTGTCACACCTGGGGAAGAATTCACCAGGAGCCCTAAAGAACTCAACTGAGATGGCTTAGCTGCATCAGGGAGGTTGTCTCCCCTGCCTGGCATTGAAGTGAGAAGTCAGCAGGAGAGATGGAAGCTTCTGTGCCTGGCAAAGCTGGCTGCTGCCAAATCCTGGCTTGCTACTGGAGAAAGACTGGGAGGAATGATTTAAGGAGCAAGTCCGGACCACCAGCTTAGGAGAGATTACATGGTATGGAAAGCCCAGCTGGAAGGCAGACAGTCTGGAGCCATTTTTCCTGATCTTTTGCACTGCAACTGCAAGATCTGAGTGAGATGACAAAGGCAGTAAGGAGCTGAATGTAGCCTAGAGAACTAATGCCTTAAAACTTCTAAGGAGAGGTGAGCTAGAAAGAGGGAGCACTAAATCACAACTCAGACACGTGGAACAGTGATGGTGAGGATCTGCCCCTGCAGAACACCAGGACACCAAAGCTTAAAGGCCTTTGGAACGGTCTCAAGGAGCACGGGGTTTGTGGGATGTTTTGTCTAGGCAGCTGGACATCCTGAGAAAGGAAAAACTTGGGCATCACCTTACCGGAGAATCTGCAAACTGTGGCTGATAATGGGGTTTTGGAAGGAGGTTCAAACAGCGAGTGGTGTCAGAGCAGATCATGCAGGGCACTGTGAATGCCGACCGCTGCAGTGGCCTTCCACGAACAGTCAAGCTGGGTATATGTACCTCCTCCTGGCTTCAAATAAAAACGCAGTTCCTCCCTCCC
Organism: Buceros rhinoceros silvestris; assembly: GCF_000710305.1. Lineage (NCBI taxonomy): Eukaryota > Metazoa > Chordata > Aves > Bucerotiformes > Bucerotidae > Buceros > Buceros rhinoceros. Next base: position 19,834 of record NW_010424099.1, on the reverse strand, counting down.
CCTCCTCCTTGCCACCCCCACTCATATTTTTACGTGACCTTAGAATATCAAGTCTCATTTGTTTGTGCTCAAATCTCTCTTGCAAGATTCCTCTGGCCTCAGACTAAGAGCTTTTCTTCCAATTGTTCAGTCAAGTAAGTGCATGCATGGGAAAAGGAAAGGAAGGAGCGTTTCTAATAGCATAAATAAAAAGGAAACCTTCCTGCCTTGTCCCTGATTTAGGGGTTTCATTCTGCTAGAAAATGGAGTATCACAAACTAGTTAACAAGTACCTTCAGGAATGGGGTGAAAGTGCTGAACTAAAAATTAACCAAACAGAAACAGCCTCTCAGAAGTATCATGAAGATGCTTTTTGGTCATTAACATGGTTTTGAAAGACCTTTGCAGATGGTTTTAGTTCAGCAGTAAACTTGGCTCCTATTACTTTCCTCTCTGCTACTTTGGGAAAGGTCATCGAGCAGCTCTCCCTTAACACCAGCTGACAAATATTTTACCTGTGTCCCAAGATCCTTCATCCTGGCCAAGGCAAGCTCTCTCAAGTTCCCGTGCTCCACTCCAGAGCTGACCAGTGGCATTGGGATATCTCTGCACGGAACAGGAAAAAACAAAGAGCTCAAAGAGCTGCACTAGCAGACCATACACCCCAAAGCACCATTACAGCCACCTAAGCCAAGAACCCAAATAGCAGACCAAAGAATTTAACTGAATTACCTGTGTTCCAAGTCTTTGGTTGAACAAGAAATAACACAGGCAAAACTCAACTAAAAGCAGCAGAAAAATGAAGGGGAAAAGGGGCAGATTTTATTTTAGTAAAAAGACTGAAGACAAAAGGAGGTTTTTACAATCCAGAGAAATAGGTTATAATTTGACTTTCAGTTCTACACTTGGAAGTCTGAAAAAAAAAAAAAAAAGGATCATCCAGCCAAGCCTGTATCTTGCCTAGATGATGTTCTTCATCATGTCAGATGTTCTTCATGGTATCTGCCCCTGGAGATCAGCAATTGGGAACTAGATGGTGTCTTTCTGCAGTCTCCAAGTTGAATGCCCAACAGGGAAAAATCATTATAATTACAACATTTTTACCCTGGGACTCTATCTGCTTAAAAATGAAAAAGTTCTGTTTATCAAATGATTTGCAGCAAAACCCAGCCAGAAGGTCAAGGGTTTTCCTATACGAACATAAATCATGAGTCTGCACATAGCAGAACTTCAGCTCTCCACAGAAGGTACTAACATGGAATTTGAAGGTAAGACCAGTTTTGGTCTCTCCACTGCCTTACACAGTGATTTGTCTCACTAGAAACTACAAAAGGAGGATATCACCCTCAGGGAAAGATGATTTATGCATCCAGATCAAGCTGAAAAAGAAACATGGATTACTGACACATCCCACTCCATGTTCACCTTCTTTTAATGCTGTGCTACAGAGTGATCTCAAATGCTCAAACTCCACCCTGGCACCTCTGATAACACACCACCCAAGTGCACTATGGTGTAACCCAAACCCCCAGAGATCTTCTACAGGGAAATAAGGACTATGCTATACCTAGCTGAGGGAACTAGGGGACTTCAACCTGGAGAAAACAACGCTCAGGGGAGGCCTTCTCACTCTCCACAACTCCCTGACAGGAGGTTGGAGCGAGGGGAGGGGTTGGTGTCTTCTCCCCAGGGACAAGCAACAGCATGAGAGGAAATGGCCTTGAGTTGTGTCAGGGGAGATTTAAGTTGGATATTAGAAAAAATGTCTTTAGAGAGAGGGTTGTCCAGGCCTGGCCTAGGCTGCCCAGGGCAGTGGTGAAGTCCCCATCCCTGGAGGGGTTTCCCAGCCGTGTGGAGGTGGTGCCAAGGGACAGGGGTTAGTGGGGACCTGGCAGTGCTGGGGGAACGGTTGGACTCAATAGGCTTAAAGATCTTCTCCAACCTAAACCATTCTGTGAGTAGAGAAGATACTCTGCAAATTGTACAACAGGTTGGTCTCAAAACAGGGCTCACACATTCCTTGGTGAGCATTGCTCCCTTTTCTTTATCTCCGCAAGCATTCGACAGAGTAAAGAACAGGCTATCACAAAAACCCATACAGCGGATGGGATGGTTTGGGGAATTGGTAATGTAATTAGCTTAATCCATGCTGGTTCAGTAGTGATTGAAAGTCATCACCATCTAGCAGCTGTCTGATGACCTCTGTAAAATGTATTCATTGAGCTATTCAGTTCCTCCAGGACTTGCATTCACATCACAGCCTCCATTAACAACTCCTATTTTTGGCAGCAGCTGTCTAAAAGATAAGGGTCTTCAAGGGTCCTGAAGACCTGATCTTTGTGCTGCTTCAGCCTTGAAGAAGTCTGAAATGCTGTCAAGGAGGGCAAGAGAAGGGAGTTTTCCTTTACCATTAAGAATGAAGACAAGGGCTTCAGGACTCCAGGATCCTCCTCCCATTTCGGTACAACTTTCTCCAGCCTAACAGAGGTCTCGTGTTTTACTTGGCTCCCCTGTTTTCCTTGCTCTTTCTTCTATGAAGCCAAAGGGTCTGTGAAAAATCCCTCGCCACTCACACACCGAAAAGTTGAGGCAAAATACAATTAGCCAACCAGTTCATTTGTTCAGTGGATTTCTTTGAGTAAATAAGACACCGCAGAGCCAACACAACATACTTTAAAGAGCTTCAATTAGAGGAAATGAGCACTTCACACTGTGACTAAAGGATACACTAGAGGGGAAAGGCGTTTTCATCAGGGTATGTTAGATCTACAGTGATAATCTAACTAAACGCCTTTCTTCCAATAATGGAACAACTCCAGAAAGTCAGGCTGTATGTTTTTCCCCATCAGGGACACAGATAAAACGCCCTGACATCTTGCAGTACCGGGTCTCTAGTTAAATCCAGAGTCAGCTATGAAATAGCAAATGAAGTGCTGCAAATAAAAGCTAGATTACAACATACAGGAACTCGAGCCTCTCTCATCTGCCTACAAGGGAGCCAGTTAAATTAAAATATGAATATGAAAAATAAGCCTTTTAAGGAAGAGAAACCAAGAAATAGGTTTTCCATTCCCACTAGATTAGGGCAGAGTATTTCAGTAAGTACTCTGGGTGCATCATGATTGTACACACTAACTGCCTGTTCTGAAGAGCTACAAGACAGCATTGTACCAGGGGTTTTAGGACTTGTTAAAATGCTAAACAAATCCAGGGATATGGCGGATTAAATCCTGGCCTTATTAAAGCTAATGTACAATTCTCCAGAAGCTTCAACACGGCCTATTTTATCTTCCGTTTTTCAAACATTTTGCATCACTTCAGACACTTGTGAAGCAGCTGATTGAAGCTCCCAGTGAAAGTCTAAAGACCTTGAGTCAGCTCTCGGCTCTTCCATGATTTTGGTTGAGTAAGATATTTTATTTCTCCATACTGACCTCTCCTCATCAGTACAGTGAAAATAGCTTCATATAAACCGCTGAGATCCATGAATGAAAAAGTCTCGAGGTGTGTGGCACTACTTCTGTCATTTCACACCTTCTCACATGCTACAAAGCAGTTGGGTGATAATGAGGTTCACAAACATTCAGGAAAAATACAGCATTAAGCATCTCTGACTGTCACAAAACACCCCAAAAGACATATTCTCCTTCAACCAGGCATTAGCAACAGCACTTCATTTTTTAAAAACCTATTTAACCTGGTTTCCTGAAGCACAAAGACTTCTATAGTGTTTTGTAAGTGACACCTCCCCCAGGCTCACCTGACTCATTAAACTGATTATTTTGAGCATGTGATGGACTACGAAAACATCGAGTCCCTTATGGTTCCTGAAAACCTGGTACTGGGGAGCGGAGATCCCAAACAGTCATGCTAGTAAGGAAGGGCAGAGTTAACTCAGTCTTTTTCTGGCGGCGTTTGCCAGAAAACCCGAACGCATTTATCAAGTGCTCGGTCAGCACACAGAGAGCTCGGGATAACTGGGCACAAGCTAAAGCTGGAAGGATTGGGAAGTAGAGCCTGGAATGTAAGTTGTGAAGGGTGGCAGCAGGCTGGAGGGAGATGGAAAGGGCCTGGGGCAGCAACGCAGAACAGGGGAAAACTTGCTGTCTTCAGAGAAGCAGTGTTGGGAACAGGCCAAGAAGGTTCTTAGAAATCTGTTTTTGTTCATTATTTTGTGACGGAGTCACACAATAGCCCCGAAAGTAATTTAGATCAAAGTAATAGCTTTTGGACTTTGCACTGGAGGTGTAAAAATCTGTAATCACCACGACGGAGTTTCTGATAACACAAGCCAGTCTGTAAGAAAACAGCTATTCCACCGGAACATAATAACTGAGAGCCAGATGACAGCTGGATGGAGGCTGCTGCTGTTGGCAGGAGAAATCAGTCAAGCTCAGGCATATCAGCACACCAAGCAACACCTTTTTCAGGCCTCTGCTCCTCAGAGGACCTGCAAGGCTGCTAGATCATGCTGTCCTCCAAGAAGAAACCTGTTTGCTGTAGCAATAGCATCATGAACAAACGGGCCACTGTGTCTGCAGTGGAATCGATGAGGGAAAAGGAGCTGTACCGGGAAAAAAGGGAGGAGCTTTGCCTTCAGTAACACTCCTATGAGAGATGTGAAAAGCTTGGGAGAACAAGAAGGAGAAATTCCACCTAAGCCATGTCTTGCTGCCTTCATCAGTACCTCATCCTTCTCAGAGTTCAGCTACAGCCAACGGTTTCTCACAGTAGCAAAGATCTGAAGAAAGCACCTCCTGGTCGCTGAAACCACGTCTCAGTTACTAGCCTGCTGCATCACCATCGCATTCATAGGCCTTATCAAGCCTCACCATACTCACGTTTAGCTTCTCTTCCTCTTTGGTTACTTTGGAAAGTTACTCCCGAGTCTCAACCCCCACCAAAAATACCCAGCTTCCTGCCTCACTTCATGCAATGCTACTTCTTATTTTCTTGTTTTCTGCCCAAATCAGAGTTGCTGTTTATTAAAAGGTTATTTTCCTTCTCTCATAGCTTTGCAGAGATCATTAAGGCCCACATCTAGCCATCAAACAGAAGACTGATGCTCCCCTGCACATATTTCCACAGCTCATTTTCGGGAAGACAGGGATTATTCCAGACAAGGTCTTACCACAGCCTTGTCTGGCTGCATTAATACTTTCATCTCTAAGAAGAGTTATTCTGAAAAAATATCCTGAAAGTTATTTACACAGCTGCACCCACCAGTGGCTTATCCGTATTACAGACCAAGACCAAGAAGAACTCATCCTCTGCTGTCTTCCCTTTGTGATCTCACAGTTTGCAGCAAAATTCTGTCCAAGTTTGACCTCAAACTACCCTGAACCGCCATCTCCTCCCATCTCTATGGCTCCAGCCTCACTGCCACCAGATCCTGCTTGCACACCCTCTCGCTCTCTTTCAACGCTTCCCAGCTGTGCAAGGTTTTCTCAGTCCTTTATTATTTTGTGTCATTGTAAATAAAGACAATATTGAGCAAGATTAGTTTTTAAATGGCAGTTTGAGAAAGCCCTACGCCCGTATTTTCTCTGTCACAGTGACCCATGGTCTCCTGCCTTCAGGCACTTTTTTTCCTTCACGTTTCTCTGCTTATCCCCGTCTCAACACATTTCTGATGGGGCACAAAAGCAAATGCCTTAGAGAAGTCCAGGCAGGTGAGGTCTAACTGACGAGGCTTTCTTGTTCCGTGTGCTCTTGGAGAGCGAGGCGTTGGCACTGTTTCCAGCTTGTGCAGCTGGAAGCTAACTGAGGATTGTCTGCACATGCAAAAATAGGTAAATATGCTACAGCCTCCCTTCCTGTTATCAGGGAGGTTTAGGAGATAACAGAACAAAAACAACCCAAGAAAGACCCCATGCTGGAAATACAGTGGAATGGAAGTTCGATCTATCATCCTGGGAGGTGAGCGCTGGAAACGACGGTTATGAAAACCCTGCAACGCCCACGGGAAAAGAGAGGAAATCTCCACAGCCAAGAAAAATGACACACCCCGCAGCTTCTGCAATAAATATAGGAAACTTCGCCCACAGCCAAGAGGCAATTATTCGTCAGAATCATTAAAGCGCTGCGTGTGCCGCATCCCGGGCTCTTGTCCGACCGGCAGCAAGAGCAGGGCCTCCTGAAAGCTTGTGGGTGCGTAAGACCGGCAGCTCAACTGAAACAGCTTCGCGTTCTCTTTGGCCTTTCCCGTTCTGCACAGACAGGAAGCAGGTTTAAAAATCTTTAGTGCATCAATGATTCAGGCTGAAAAAATACTAAAAGGCTGAGTCAGATCTTGCTATAATTAAAATAAGAATCCCTCCAAGTGCAATATACAAAAATATACAAAATCAATATACAAGGCCCACCACAGAAAATTACCTCTGAACACGGTACACGCGGGTCCATGGTGGCACGAGGGCCAAGATTCTGGCCACCAGATCCACTAGAGTGCTGGGAGGGTAGCTCTTGTATCTCCCAGTCTTCCACAGCTCGTACAGACCAGTGCCGCGGATCACCAGTGTCGGGTAGAGCTTCATGCCGTCTGGGCGAAAAGCAGGATTCTCAAAAAACTCCTGCAAAAGTGGAACAAGAAACACAAGTCAGGGCAAAACAAACGACGTTTCCTGGGGCTTCGGTGCCCCACCAAAACGAATTTAAATACAGATTTTGAAAAAGACAGTTTTAAGTATGGGTTAAGAATTACTGGCTTATATTGAGTATATATATTGAGTATATATTGCCAGTATTTATCAGTTTACACCATTTTTTGAAATAGAGTATGTTCTAGATTTAAAGAGGAGGCTGCTAAAGTAAAAAAACAATCCACGTGATGAGTCGAATTGGTACGTTACTGCTACCTTTTGGCATGAATTTAATAGAAACAGCATCATTTATCGTAACAGGCTCTGCTCAGAATCAGAATAATAGAAATGAGTGTACTTATCTTCAATCTCAGTGGAACATATTTTGAGATTAATCAATGTGTCTGGGACACATCATTTGAATAGCAATGGAGAAAAACAGATTTGTTCTACAACGATGTTCTGAACAACCCTGGAGAACGGGAGGACAAACTGTATCTCCTGGTAACTCCTGTGACTAAATCCCAGCACAGAACTGCAAATTGAGCAGCGCCAGCTCACACTATACAACAATTGGGTTTTTTGCAGATTTAATTTCAGTAATGACAATTAAAAATAGTATCACTTACAGCAAATCAAAAGCCAGGCAAGGCACCCTGAACCAACCAACCATTAAACTGACTTCAGCGACAACACGGCCTCATTATAACAGCATCTAGGGTGCAGATCTCATACTGGATTAGACTGCTACACACTTGAAACCCACCACTTGAACCCTCTCCACCAGGGTATTCTGACAGCAAAAAACCATGCAGGTTTGTTAAGCTGAGTTAATGACAGGCTCTTGCTGTCCCAGCAGTTGCCGCGCTCACTTTGGTCCTCACCAACACTCTGCTGAACTGCTTCAACACATTCAGGTGGCTCAGACCCACTCAGACATTTTGCTACGTTTCCTACAGCTGCTGCGTATTATAACCAGCCCCTGTAGTGCTCCAGCAAGCCCCAATGTTGGAATAAAGCATCATTAGCTCCTGCTGGGAGCAGGACCTCCTGACCTAGGCAGCTCTAAGCGGCTCTGTTGGCTCCCTGTGCTTCGACAAACCACACTTTGACTCAATAAAAAGCAGCAAATGGTTTGCTGCTAGCTTAAGCGCACCAAAATGGATCTGCGCAGGACTTGAATACATGTCAGATTCAGCATGAGGATGGCGAGAGGCGAGCAAGGTCAGGGGAACGGCAGGACCGCGCCAGCCCAGGCCGTTTCCG
>NW_010424099.1:0-11795 GCF_000710305.1 Buceros rhinoceros silvestris | reverse complement strand
TGAAAAAAGAAACCAATTTAAAAAATCTATTTCCAGGCAGACCAGCCTCCTGAGCCATTTATACAGCATTTATACACATCCTCCCAAACAGAGGGACAGGGACAACCGAGGAGTTCAAGAGACAAAACAAGATCTGGACCATGGATAAAGTCATAGAATCACAGAATGGTTTGGGTGGGGAGGGACCTTCCAAGCTCACCCAGTCCAACCCCCTGCAGGGAGCAGGGACATCTGCAACTAGAGCAGGTTGAGCAGAGCCCCAACACCCAACCTGACCTCCAATGGTGCCAGGGATGGGGCTTCTCCCACCTCTTGGGGAAACCTGGGCCAGGGTCTCACCACCCTCAGCAGAAACAGTTTCTCCCTTCTCTCTCATCTCAATCTCCCTCTCCCAGTGTCACCCATCACCCCTTGTCCTGTCCCAACAGCCCCTGCTCAAAAGCCCCTCCCCAGCTTTCTCAGAGGCCCCTTGAAGCACTCAAAGGCCTCACTAAGGTCTCCCCGCAGCCTTCTCTGCTCCAGGCTGAACAGCTCTAAGTCCATACTGCTGCTGCAAAATCAAATGTCAAAGCCTGCATTCATGATTTGATAAAGAATGATTCAGCCCTCACCATTCCAGCAGCACGGCTGGCTTAAGGAGCAGCACGGCCTGGATGGCCCCATAAAGAAAAAGACATGACCGGGGGAGGTTCTAGTGTTCAGTTTTGCAGGGTTGTTTTAACTCGGATCAACTCACTGACTTGGGTGATGGTTGACTCAGCTTTGCAAAACGGTTGTGCCAAAAGCTGCTGCTTCTGAGAGAACCCCACCAGGCTAAGCCTCACTGCACCCACCTCGTCACTGAATCGCTACACAATTAGTTTCATGTGGAAAGTGAGACCCACATTCTCTACCCCCAGCTTCCCAGTGGGAGAACTAACTTGTTTCTTCTCAAAGAGTACCCAAGACACAAGACCAACCACCCCAGACAGGTAACACACCTTGTATCCCATGAAGCTGCACTCTCTGTAAAAGAAATGGTTTACAAGGAAGTTGGTCAACGGCAGGTAAAGACAGAGAACTCTGAACCCCAGTGTGGAGGTGTGCACTCTGGAGCGTGTGTAGATAGAAGGTTGGTCTCCTCCTTTCCTCAGGACTGTTTATGACCTCCACAAACATTCCTGTTCGTCCTGAACCTCACATGGCCACCATGAGATGCAAAAACATACTTACTTTGCCAGCTCCATGAAATTATAAAATCATCATCATCCCCCGAGGACACGACACAAATGACTTATCTGGAAACACTCTGGGCAGCAGCTGTGATGGCTCGCTACCCTGCCAACGCTTCCAGCCATGCTATCCTGCTCCCAACCTCATGCCAGCTCCAGTTCCTGATGGACCGTTGACCAGGATGACTCACCTCACTCGTGAGAGAATCCAACATGCATTTTGGGAAGAACACTTTTGTTTCAGGGCTGGGCTGGGTTATGGAGCTGACTGTTGAGCACCACTGACAAATCATAAGAGTATCTTGAGTAGGAAAGGACTCATAAGGATCAAGCCCAACTTCCAGTACGGAAGTGAGGTCAGAAACAGGATCTGCCCCCACATGACAGCAGGGGACCACTATGTCTGCTTAATGCATCTCTCAGAAGCCTGTGCCCTCTCCTCTGCTCCAAGGGTTCAGTTTGACTTTACAGATCACACTGATGCTGGTGGCTGTCAGAGAAGGCAGATGCGCTCTGCCCTTGGCTGACCACTCTTACCACTTATCCTGTGGTGGAGATCTGACCACTCTCACCACTTCACCACTGTGCTGGCCCTGGGGTGCATCTGATGCTCAAGACGCAAAGGGGGCAACATAAATCACTGGACTCAAATCATCCAGCCAACGGAGCAGGTGGGCAAAAAGAAAAATAATTCAGAATCCTGCTGTTCTGGAACAAGCCAAAAGGACAAGCTTCCATCTTCAGTGGGTGGTTCGAGGTGCTTTAATGTAAAACAAAGCAACTGTGAAAGAAGGAATAAGAAAAGCAGGTAAGAGATGATTGTTCTGCCGAGAGGAACTCTACGGCACTGAAGAAGATGAAGGTAAGGAAGCAGTGACACTTCCTCAATGAGATGTAGGAAGGTAAATAAACCACTCCATCAAGGAAAAAAGGTTATGTATTAATATTCACAGCAATGCTGAACTGAACACAAAAGCGTGTGTGATTCACCAGGCAGAATGGTTAAACTCTCCCTGATTTACATTGCAGATTAAAGGCAGGCATCAACACAGCACCGAGGTTCAGAGCAGGCAGCAGGCAAAGGCAAGGTCAGAAGTTAAGGTTTCCAAGCACATCGTGAATTTTGCCACTTGATACACACTACACATTTTACGTCAACTTATTGAGCTCACTGATAATGCTACTTCCTACTTCAGCAATGCTGGCATGAAAAATTTCAATGTATTTTCATATTTATTTCTTAAATTATTTCTCAAATCGTCCTCATTTAATCATTTCAAAAGTAACTAATTTCAAACAATGTAACAGTGTCTCCTTCTTTTCCTGAGTCCTTTTTTCCAGCAGTAAACTTTAAATAGTTTCTGTAAATCCCAGTATTTAAAGGCTTAACCTTTTCCCATTACAAACAGTTTTGATTAAGTCTCTCGTAAAACAAAGGAACTACAAAGCGTTAACACGTGCCAAGCTTTAGTAGGAATTGTAGCCTTTTCTTTTTTTAATTAGATACTTTAAAAGGTGTCCTCCGCTGATAAAAATGTTCAGAGCAGTTTACTGCCAAAACAAATTCAATCCCGAAAACGTCTGATGCAGAGACCACCCTCCGCAGCGTCAATGGAGTCCACAGGAGGCTTTCCACCAGCACCCCATCAGGGCTTCAATCCACGTCTGCTAATGCGCTGTGAAGTTAGAGGTTAAAGACCATGGAGAGAGAAAGGATCCTTCCAGTCTTTGTGAATCACCTGAGGATGCGGCGTAGCCCATGAATATTCCAAGTGGAAGCACCTACAACTTCAAACCTACTAAACAATTTCCTTTGAAGTTTCCTTTCCTCTAGCCAAAGTCTGTAAGCTAACCAGTCTCCTATAATTTAAGGCACAATAAAGGTGGATGTTAGAGTAAAATTTCAAATTTGTGGGTGTAGACAGTGGACAGAACGTGAGATATTATGGTAGTGGTTTAATTGGAATAATAAAAAAAGGTCAATTCAGATCAGCTGAAACTTAAATGATCTGGAAATTCATGAACATGGACCTTTTCATACCCTAAAACAATGTTTCTTTTCATAACCTTGCCCAGTTTAGGTGGTATTAGAGAAAAGTTGAGCATTTTTTCCCAGCGAAGAATCTATCGGGTAACCACAGAATCCTGGAATTCACCATGTTTTTTGCTTCACCTGGGCTCCATGAACCACACTTTCCCTGTAGGAACAGCTGCTCTGCGAATTCCAAACAATGAATCTCAGTAAGTCCCCATCAACACACGTTCAGTTGACAAGGTTATACAAGATAGCTGTGAACGCGCGTTACGAGAGCAGTAATTGATTTTAGCAGCACATGCCTTTGTTGTAAAGTTCCCTGTTATTAAAGCTAATGGCATCTCTAGGATCCATTCATCCACCACCTCATAAACTCACTGCCACCATGAACAAACAGGGACCAATGGGTGTAAATTAGTCATTTAGATGCCAAGAAGCCCCCGATTTTTCCATCAGGGCAGACGTATCTTAGTGCATGATGGAATCCTTGTGCCCAACTCCCAGCTTCGAGTCCTGAAAATTCCATGACATCATAACTACTGTCCAAGAAAACAGACATTAGTTGAAAACCCTAAGTCAGCATAACACTGTGCAAACCAAAACCAGATCAGAACATAGAGAAGAGATCGAATCAGAAGATTCAGCCCTGAGCTCAAGTATTTCACTTCCATGGGTGTTTGCAGTAACCTTTTAAAATAGAAAACCTTCTCATCACCCACGTATCTGTGCAGAGCTGCAACAGAAAGGTCAAATGATTTGGGATCATGAGACCACCCAGCAGCTCGGTCCCATTTTCAAGTTCGGTGATAGCACAACTCAGCCAATATTAAAAGATTATACCTTGCAGGTTTAATCTGATTTTACTGGCCGCTTTAAGTAGAGAAAAAATTACAAACATGTTTTGAAGACACCCAAAAGCTGCAGCTCTCCAAAAAGAGAAAAACATTCTGTTATGGGATTCCACTTCAGCACTTTACAGACCAAAGATTCAGTTGCCATCTTTAATCTTGCTCTTGAGACGGTCAACTGTTTGAGGAGATACCAGTTAGAGGATAAGCACAGCAATTTTTTAAAGCAATTTACTAAAATGTCAGGATTTGTTAAAAATAAAGGTCACCAAAATCTCTTTTTTAATGACTGTCCATAGCAATCAGGTGCCACTCAACCTGATTCTTGAATTGGTTCCTTTACTGTAGTCCCTGCGTTAAACAGATGATTAAATTCATGTCCGACTCCATTAAGACGAACATTATCTTAGCTCTCCATACTCCTTATCTCCATCAGCTGTATTATTTATAACGATGAACACTGGTAGCGCTTGAAAGCTCCCGCATTGAATGACACTTCCAACTCTACGGGGAACGAACAATCACTTAGTAGTTTAATTACACGCATTAACAGAAGCTTGTGGCTCAAAACTGCAGCTCCACTTTAACTCTAAATGTGCATTTTCCCCTCCTGCTTGATGACAGGATCTGCAGTCGCTGACACTGCCCCTGCCCTACTGACCGAGAAGGGGAGACGAAATTGTGCCTTTTCACTCCCTTGGGAACACATGCATTGTCAAGCACCAGTTGCCACCTGGGAAGCAGGGAACCGTGGTGCCAACAGCAAGCTGAGAAATGGTCATTTTAAAGTCACTTAATGTCAGTATCTTTCAATTATGTGACCTTCGACTTCCTATTAAGTTACCAGAACATGGGAAGATGCTGCTTGCTAGCTGCTCTGAACACCATCTGTTTGCAGGCTCTGGCTCCTGGTAAAGGAGGAGGTTTTCCACTCAGCAGGAGGATGATGAAGAACCATGTTTACCGTGATACGTAAGTACATCTATGTTACACATTGCAATCAGGTACACCCCGCGGCCAAACCCCACAGAGCACACGTAAACACGAACGCAACGCAACCCATTCAAAGGCACATCAGCCTCTCTGGAAGGGCAGCAATTGCTCCTGTTTCACCTGTGGCAAGTTGTTCTGCTGACTGCGTGCACACCCGCTCTTTGAGGTATCTTCATCTGACCCTTATTTTAAATACAGAGATTTGAAAACATTTTTCTGATAGAACCTGGGGAATTCCCCAAGTTACCTTGGGTTTATATAACCATGGTATGCTGATGTTATTTGTGCCACATACACCATTGTTTCTGAGGTCCATCAGGTGTTGTCTACCCTTGAAGAGCAGCACTTTCTGTCCATCCAAATGTTCTCTGGAGGAGTGACTTTATGGGGCAATTAGGAAATTCTGCTGCTGACGTGGTGATGTCTGATGCAAACGCAGAACGTCACGGCAACATTTTTAATGAGGCTCTTCTGAAATGCAGATGTTACTTTACGGAACATGAATCTCTCCAAATGTGTGGTGTCATCAACATCTATAAAGCTGATTCAAAGTGAACGCAAGGCAGAGATAAATCAAGTCACTTCTGCTTAATGTCTGCACTCACGACGACACCTCCTGTAGATGTGACCATGGGGTAAAAAGTTTCTAGAGTGGATGATCCAGATTTCCAGCTTCCCTGTAAACCATCCTGCAACCAAGGCAGGAAAGACCATTTTCCAGTGAATTGTTCTAACTTTCCTGAGTATTGACAGCTACGTAATAAATTTCTTTCAGCTCCTTGACACATTCAAGTTGTCAAATTTCATCACATAAACGCGATTACGGAAACTACTAAGCCAAGGAAACAGGAACATAAAACCCAATGGCTCTGCCATGAGAGGGCCACTTCTGTGATGACGACTAGTGTCTATTTTTAGCCCGTCTGCCTGCAAATCTCTTCAACACTTACATATCAGTGTGCAGGAAACCAGCACATAGGTCAAATAAGAAAAGGGGATTTGCCTGCTAATGTCCAGAGAGAAGAGTGTAAAGGACCTTGTAATTCACCCTTCCAGATGCAGAAAGCTGTTACGGCTCCTTCTTTCCCCAACAGACTCGAAAACCCCAAATCCACTGGCCGAAGGGAACGTTTCCAGAAGTGTCTAATGCAAATGAATCCTCATAATCTTCAGCTTCAGGAAGAACACGTTAACACATCAAACCAAGGAACAAATTGCTCGAGGTGCAAAGGAACCACAAAATCACAGAATGGTTTTGGTTGGAAAAGACCTTTAAGCTCCTCCAGTCCACCCATTCCCCCAGCCCTGCCAGGTCCCCACTAACCCCTGTCCCTCAGCACCACCTCCACACGGCTGGGAAACCCCTCCAGGGATGGGGACTCCACCACTGCCCTGGGCAGCCTGGGACAGCCCTGCACAACCCCAACGGGGAACAAATTGTTCCTCAGGACTAACCTCAACCTCCCCTGAAACAACTTGGGGCCAGTTCCTCTCATCCTGTCGCTTGTTCCTGGGGAGAAGAGACTGACCCCCACCTGGCTCCAACCTCCTATAAGGGAGTTGTGGAGAGTGAGAAGGTCTCCCCCGAGCCTCCTTTTCTCCAGGATCAATCCCATCAGGTCCCTCAGCTGCTCCTCAGTGCACTCAGTGCTCCAGACCCTGCAGCAGCTTCATCGCCCTTCTCTGGACACACTTCGGCCCCTCAATGTCCTTCTGGGAGTGAGGGGCCAAACCTGCAACCAGCATTCGAGGAGTGGCCTCCCCAGTGCCCCCAGTACAGATGGATGGTCCCTGCTCTGGTCCTGCTGGCCACACCAGTGCTACTACAAGCCAGGATGCTATTTGCCTTCTTCGCCACCTGGGCACACTGCTGGCTCCTCATCCTCAGCCACTGGCGACCAACATCCCCAGGTCCCTTTCCCTGGGCAGTTTGAAGCTTCTCTTCCCCCAGCCTGGAGCATTGCAGGGTGTGGTTGTGACCCAAGGGCAGGACCCGGCACTTGGTCTTGGCGAACCTCAGCCCAGTGGTCTCAGCACACCACTCCAGCCTGTCCAGAACTCTCTGCAGAGCCTCCTGACCCTCCAGCAGATCAATACACCTTCCCATACTGGTGTTATCTGGAAACCGACTGAGGATGCACTCAATCCCCTCATCCAGATATCATTGATAAAGAAATTAAACTGGCTCCAACAGGGAGCACTGGGGAACAGCACTTGCGACCGAGCGTGACTTTGTGTAGAGACTAACTAGCTGACATCAAGATCCACAGGTTGCCTCCGTCTAACACTCTGTGGGATAGCTGCTCTCTCCAAGTCTGCACAGAACTCACTGCAAGGTCTTTCTGGTCTGCAAAATCCCCAGCACTGCTACAATACAACTCACCAAGAAGAGACATTTAACAGTCGGAAGCAGCCTGGGGCACCAGCACACGACCTTGGAGCAGTTTTGACTCCTGAACGCAGCATCTACCTGAACACCAAGACCAGTCTCTCCAGATTGTGCTTACTGCACCGAGCCGCCCCATCTGCTTAGTCTTGCAGGTGCTCTAAGTGAGTCGCCATTCATTACGCAGTTTGGGAGAAACCCAGGAGAATACCTCAATCCATTTGCTGTGACGGTTCACCTTCACTTTTACCAAGCACAGAACTCTGCTCTTTGTGTTTTTGGAAGGGTCAGCTTTCCCCTAGGGCTAAGGACAGGAAATAAAGCATTTTTCATTGTCTTAAGTACACAATTTTTGCACCACAGATCCCTATAAAGCATAGCTTCTACTCTAAAAATCAGTGAGACCAGCAAGTCTGGAATGTGGTTGATATCGAATCCTTCTTCACCAGGTCTCTCCTTCCCAAAAGGAGCACCAATATACTCATGCGCTCTCTCCCGCCCTACTCAGCTCTGCAAAAGATTCTCTCATTTATGTTCACAGCAAAACCATTATGCTTTTCCAGTATGGTTTTTTTTTTTTATTTATTAAAACCAAACTATACCAAACCAACAACTAAGCCCCCCCACAATTTAATTTGGTCATCATGGTTTATCCGCTCTGACAACAAGCATTCATTTGCTGCTGCTGCTTTATGGTAAAACACATTTTCCTGAATGATGCTCTCCTTGCCTAATGCCTGGCCATCTTGCATTCCCTATCCAAGATGCATCCTTTTATTCCTGCACCTCTTTCCACTTGGCTGTACATTCCCAGCCATATGCTGATTACTGCCTTCAGCAGCAAGGGGCCTTCATGAAAGAGCCCCAGAGAAAACAACTTCTGAATGGTGGCGTGAAAAACCACCGCTGGAACAGGCAGAGCGACTGCCTGAGCCTGTGCAAGGCATGATTGTCTGGGGGCTGCCAAGCGTGGAAATGAGCTTTTCGTTCAGGTACAGAGTCTCGACTGTACCTTTAGCAGAAGCTTTTTCTGAATGGGAGGTTATTTAAAGGTAGTGATTGTTATTACCATAACTTTTACAGCTGGCATGCTAAGGAAAATGTGTGTGTAGCCAAAATGCTCATCCAGAAAGACAAAGGAAGCGATCCAAGACCCATAATAAATGTGTTCTTTCCACACAGCCTTGCGATTCATCACGTCTGTACTAATGGCACAGCAATACGTACTGTTTCTGTGCAGGACAACACAAAAGAGCAAAGGTCATGCTGCCACTGAAAACCCCACCCCCTGCATTCTCTGGTTTGAAGTGTGATACCCTGCCGGGTTACACATGGATCCCCAAGTGATGCAGAAGATAAGGGACCAGTTTTACCTGTACCACTCAACTGATTCAGCTGTTCTCCTGCACACTGTCACACCTGCGGCTTTACCTTCTTTCCTATGTCACAGAATCACAAGAGACCTTTAAGATCATCGAGTCCAACCTGGCACTGCTCCACTGCCAGGGTCCCTAAACCAAGTCCTTCAGTGCCATATTGACACATCTGTTAAACACTTCCAGGGATGGGGACTCCACCTCTACCCTGGGCAGACTATCCCAATGCTTCACAATGCTCCTGGTGAAGAAAGTTTTCCTAATGTCCAACCTGAACCTTCTCTGGCACAACTTGAGGCCAGTTCCTCTAGTCCTGTCACTTGACACATGGGAGAAGAGTCCAACAACCTCCACCTCTCCACAATCTCCTTTCAGGTAGTTGTAGAGAGTGATGAGGTCTCTGCTGAGCCTCCTCCAGGCTCAACCCCCGCAGGTCCCTCAGCTGCTCCTCAGTGCACTTGTGCTCCAGACCCTGCACCAGCTCCGTTGCCCTTCTCTGGACATGCTCCAGCACCTCAATGTGCTTCTGGGAGTGAGGAGCCCAAAACTGGACACTGTGCTCAAGGTGTGGCCTCCCCAGTGCTGAGTACCCGGAGTGTTGGCACAGATCCAGAGAGAAGTCTGACCCGTTGTGCAAGACATGTATCCGGAGCCACAGCAAACATGTGCAGTGAGCAAATCAAAGTTACTTCTACAGACGCTGGAAAGGGAGAGCAGCTTTGTGCACACAATTCAACCATCTGCAGAAGCGGGCACACACTGGGGCTTTATCCAGATATTTTATCCCCTGAAATATGAGCGCAATTATCTGTGAAAATAGTTTCTAAAAATAGCTTGTTCCTTAACTACTCATTAACATAAAAATTACCATGGCGTTGGCCGTAGCTCATGAAACTATAATTGTTTCTGAAGTTAAGAGCTTTTTAGCTCTAACATTTACTAAGACTCTAAGAGAAGCTCTAGTAGCTGAAGGACTGATCATTAAATACCGCCTAATCTGCTTCTGTAAATGGGCCTGTGACAAAAAAAGAGACAAATTTTCCGCGGTAATGCTGGCTACCTGCCAATAATAGTGTTTCAATGAGATGTTTAGTTGGAATGGAAAGGAAAATCATTTCCCCCACTAAACATTTCAGAGCTGTATTTAAAAGCACAGATAATTGTCTCCCCAAAAGAGTAAAAATCAATGTAGACCAGCAGTTTAACTGTCTTTTATTACAGTTATTAAAAGCTCCTGAAAGAGGTGCAATGTATTAGTTTCATTATGAATTTCATCACCCTGATAAGAATGAGAGAACTCAGGAAAACTCTCTCCTTATTTACAGCTGAAGGCAATACAACAGCATTTAAAGTTTTACAACAACATCAAATACATCACGAAGAGAAAGGACACTCGTTATCTACTGCGTTACTTGACCGGTATTTTTCTCTCTCGTGTCCAACACACCCAGGAAGGCTGTGGCTCTCTGCGTAACTTACACTCGGTTCATAGATGCATCAGGCATTTCACTAAAATTAGTCTATTTCTGGGAAATGCTTATTTTGCAATTCCTTCAAAAAAACCCACCCAAACAGCCTGACACATGACTGTAAGAGGCTAAAATCATTCCATGATTGCATTTTATTTAAAGAACACAAGAATGGCTCTGCTGAATTGAACCAAAAACCTCTCCAGTCTGATACTTGTCTCCAGTACTGGCCACTGAATGGTCCTGCCTGTGCTTTTACCCTCATTATTTTATTTATATGAGACTTCGGACGGTCAGAGTGAGGCCACAGAACTTCCTCATGGATCTCCTCAAGGAAAAAGAGCTTCTCAGCAACTGAAGGCCTATGTGAAGTTTCTGGGCAGAATCCAACAGCTCCTATGTGCCTTCAGAGTCAGAGGGTTCTGCCAGCAACACTTCTGACAATTCCCACACTTGACATGTCTAATCTTCTGGCTCTCCTCCCTGTTTCCTTCCCATTTTTTCTGCTCCCCAGATGTATTTCACCTATGAAGGGTCTTTCAAGTTGTCTGAGATGGGCTGACAGCCATCCTTCCCGGAGGACCAAGAAGAGCAGCATCAGTAAATTACGCTTAGGCAAAGACCATAACAAGAAAATAAAGGCAAACTTAGCAATATCTTCTCTATTAATGAATATGTTCCTAGCTAAGTAATATTTATTCTAGAGTGGATAAAGTTTGTGGATTATACTGTTGCTGCTCAGTGGCTCTGCAGAAGCAGGATGAGGAATTCTAACAGGATCCTGGGAACTCTTCAGCCTCCTAAAATTTTTGCTTCAGTCCTAAGTTCTGCTTGGTAGCCCCGTTGGCAAGTGTGATTCATGAATCCTCCCAACCATTTATCCCTAGAGTCACCTCATCTCTCTTGTGCTACAGCAGCGAAGCTGAGTGTTTATCGCGTTCCACAGAATGAGGTGTCTGCTCTGGTACCAATCCCATTATTCCCGCTGAGTCTTTGATTTATTCTAGCTATTATTCTAATTATTTTCTCTGACCACCTGCTACGGGAGGAACTGCAAATCGGGCTTATCGGTTACGCTCACATTTGCCAACAGTAAGTAGCGGCGTGTGCGTGTGTGTATGCAGACACTACCTGGCACAACCACAGGGGTGGTGGCAGGAAGCAGAGCATCTTCCCTCCCCACAGTATCTTCCCTTATGTGGAACAGGGTGGAAAGATGTGAAGCAGAAAGGAAATCCTCCGAGGCTATAAAAAGAATCAATAATAAGGGAAGAGAAGAGGCACGATGGGGGAAGGAGCGGAGAAGCACAACATAAGTGGGACACGGGACCGGTACATCCACGCTGTTTCTAAAGAAGTAACCGTAATAATCTCCTTGATGAAGGCAGGCAAAAAGCCAGTCACCTGCTGCTTACTGTAAAAAGAATATAGATGTATAATGAAAGTTCTGTCTAATATATATAAAATAAATTAAAAT
>NW_010424098.1:0-267 GCF_000710305.1 Buceros rhinoceros silvestris | reverse complement strand
GCCCCGAGATTGGAGGTTCTCCCCAAGAATTCCTCGGTGCTGGCTGGAGGTCCCTGCGATCCCAGGATCTGTTGAGGTTCAGAACCTCTGTCCAATCTGGAGTCACCAAACTGTTACTGAAAATCAGAAGAAAAACTTCTTAACACCAATGTAGCATTAAGAAGCAGGCATTTTCTTTATCGTATCAGTGCCAGGCACATGGAGTTTGTTCGTTTTCCTCAAATCACACACCTCGCATGCTGCCCCAACCAAAGCTTATATCACCCG
>NW_010424097.1:2398-3455 GCF_000710305.1 Buceros rhinoceros silvestris | reverse complement strand
AGGGCGGGTGCCCTGGGGCTCAGCGTCCCTCAGACCCTGCCCAGACCCGCTGTCCCACCTCTCAGACCGCGCTTCTGAGGTCCGCGACTCTCAGACACCCCCTGCCGCTGCCACCGGCTGAGGGACAGGGCCCCATCCCTGCACGGGCAGCTCCGTACAGCTCCCCAGGCCGCGTACAGGGGCCTGAAATGGTATTAAATAAACGCACTGCCCTCGATGGTGGATTATAGAGCTCCGGCTCCATGGGTGAGATTCTAAGAGGGGTTCAATGGCATCTCCTTACCTTCTGCTGTGAGACACAGTGGTTTCCAGGAACCTTTCCCAGGGTACGGGGCTGCAGCACTAACAACATTTTGTTCCATCTGTTTATTCAGACACATGAATTAAACCAGTGTACCATTATAAGAGCAAGCCGGAACTAATTCTGAATTAAAAAAGCATTAAAAGCAGCTCGCCCTTTCTCTCCCTGTAGAGAACACCACTGAGGAACAGTTCGCAAAGCGTTTTGTTCCTCTTCTCAAGATTTGTGGTCTGGTTCACGCCAGCATCGCCACAGCTGCCTGCAGATCAACCGTTCAGGTGAGCTCACCTCCTTCTCCTCCAGGACTCTTACTCTTCTTTGAAGCTCAGCTTGTCCTTCACCTTCCGGGCCATGTAAGCGGCCGTAAGGACAGAGCAGGTCACTGTGAAGAGGCACAGGACAGAGAAGTTGTTCGCCAAATCACCCTGAAGAGCGGCATAGATCTGTCGCCTGGACTCGTAGTCCAACACCACCGCCTCGATCTGCGCCAGCGTGCAGAGCATCAGGCACACGTGAAAAATCTGATGGCTCTGCCCGAAGAAGTGACATTTCCCAGGGAACCACTTCTCAGGGTAAGGGTATGAGAAGAAAAAGGCACCGGTGAGAAAAAACAGCACCTGGCATTTGTGATAGAGCAGGGCCGGGTCGGCCCGCTCGGAGGGCGGCGCAGCCCAGATGCGGTGGACCACGGGGCTGATGTCCAGCATGTACGCCAGGCCGGAGGGCAGCTCCTGGCAGAGCCGGCTCAGAAGGCGA
>NW_010424097.1:1829-2236 GCF_000710305.1 Buceros rhinoceros silvestris | reverse complement strand
GAGCAGAGTGGTGGTACTGGTATTTGGCATAGCAGGAGCCGGCACAGGACAGCCATGCTAACAGAACGGCTGCCGGCATGTAAAACCCCTTGATCTTCTCGTGCCAGCTTGGCTCGATGGTGTAGTAGTAGTGCCCCAGAGCGCTGCCGTACTGGTAAACAGCAACGCCCACGTAGTCCATGAAGAAGAAGCTGTAGTGCCAGAACTCGGATTTGGCCTGCAGAAGGTGAGCAAGGGTGCTGAACGTCAGGTAGGTGATAGATGCCATGATGATGATTAGGAGGGGTTGGGCATGCAGGTCCTGCCCAAAGTCCACCCGCTGCGAGAGCTGCTGGAAGCGCAGCAGCAGGACCAGTGCTGCCACCAGATGGGTCCAAACGTTGGTGGCCTCATTGTGCTGCTGGAAG
>NW_010424097.1:0-1692 GCF_000710305.1 Buceros rhinoceros silvestris | reverse complement strand
ACCAGGTCTGCTGCACCGGCCGGTAGCCGCTGTGGATGTAGGGCTTCCAGAAGACCTTCGGCACCTCTGAACTGCTGACGGTGGCGGGAGAGAGGGGGGCCAGCAGCTGAGGGGCATTCATGAAGAGGCGGCTAAGCTTGTCGGTGATCACCGTCGCCATGACACAGCCAAACTCCAGGTCCCTGCTGCACAAAACCACCTTTGGGACAGAAAGAAAGTTTTGCCGCCGGGTTTAATAGTGATTTTACCAAAACCCATCAACAATTTGAATGCTTTGTGTTTTCTTCCAAAGATCTGTAAAATCACGTGTGACTGGAGAACAGCCTCAATAAGGCTGAAATAATCAGCGCAAACAGGACTAGGGAGGAGGCTGGAGAGAGAAGCAAGCACCGCAGAGTGCTGCACACTGCAGAGGCGGCAGGCTGTCTGCAGGAGCACTGAGGCAGAGGACGCGAGACCCCAGGGTTAATTGATGCGATAATTAACACACCAGGACACACCAGCTCCTACTTCCGCCCTTCCCAGCAGTTTGGGAACTGCTGAACAAACCGAACCTCCTGAACAAACCTCCCGCTCCAGGAGGAGCCCAAATTTTCCCCCTAAACTGTGCGCAGTGTCCCCCCACCCTGGCAGTGGGACAGCCCGCTCTGCTCCGAGACCACAAACAGCAGCAACGCCCAGAACAGAAGATGGAACTTCTGCCTTTAGAGGTTTTTCACTGTCTTTTTTTCAGCTCCCATTTTTCCACGCAGCTTCGCACAAACAGGGCAGCCCGAGTGAGTTCACCCTGTTGCCTCACCGAGGTCCCGCAGTAACCGCTATCAGCAGGCATTTCCGTATCTACGGTTCAGAGGCTGCTGTCCTTACCAAGATAAGGTCACCCTCACCAGCTGGTTCTGCCTTTTCACGGCAGCCTCAAAGTCACATTGAGCAGAACGTGCTCAAAATGAGATTTTCCCCCCACCCCTTTACAGGCTCTTGCCCAGACAAGTTCTGGAGAACACAGCCCATCTTCCGTCCGCTCCCCTGCTGATTTACGCCTCAGCTCCTGGCAAGTGCGGCCATTTCAGGGACAGCCCAGACAGGAAAAGCTCTTCAAAGTTCAGCAAGAGGAGGAGGAAGGCGGATGAGACTGTTTATTTTTACAGTCTCTGTATTTTCTCATCAAAATGGAGTCCACAGGTCTGAGCTCATGCCTGGCTGAAGCCGAGGAGCACAGACCCAGACAAGACCAGGCTGTTTGCTGCTCAGCTTCCTTCCTGAGTGCTCTTTTTCCCCACCTTGCCTGGTTAAAGAGGCCCCACATCAACAAGTGGCCTGGCTGGGGCCAGCGCCTTGCCTGGGCTCCTGAACCCTCCTGTGACACAGCAAACACACGCAGGCTGCAGTGAAAAATTATTTTCTTAAACCTCTTCCGGACCTGCAGCTACTGCGCCGAACCAAAACCACCTCGAATCCTGCCAGGAAGATGGGGACAAAAGCAGAACGTCCCGGATTCAACTGTTTTGACCAAAATTTGACAGGCAGTTCGGCAGAAAACGCTGCCCTTCTGCCGCCCAGAGCCCTCGCCTCTGCACCAGGGCTGCCGCTGCCCACCGGGACGCCTGGGAGGGGGCTCAGCTCCATGTCCGACTCCGTTACAGCGACCAGCAGACAAATTACTGCGGGACAGGCACCGCTGCTGCTGCTCGG
>NW_010424096.1:6037-6536 GCF_000710305.1 Buceros rhinoceros silvestris | reverse complement strand
AGGAGACACAAGCATTGGGATGGTTACAGAGCTCTGGGTCTGGCCCCATCCGAGCTCTGGGGAGAGGGGTCCTTGTCGGCAGGGACAGGAGATGCTGCTCTGGGGCAGCCATGGTTGATCCAGCCCTGGTGCTGGGTCTCCCAGGAGAGGAGAGGGAGCCAGCGGGACCCCTGCAACATACCCAGACCCCCACCAGCAGCTCAGCTGCCCTGGTTGAGGCAGAGCTCCCCTCACCAGACGCTTTCTGGCGAGGGACTCAGCGGCACCCTCTGTCCTACCCTTTGCCTCCTTGTCTGCCCACTCTGGGCATCCCTTGCTCCATCCCATCTGCTCTCCAGGCACCTTCCTTCCCTCCTGCCCTGTCCACCCCAGAGCCCAGGGCAGGAGGGCTGGGAGGGAGCCAGGCTGAGCTCGCTCAGCAGCTCAGCAGCCAGGAGGGGTGATGGGACCAAACCCAAGCAGGTCCCAGCAGCCGCCGGCCAGTCCAGCCCTTCACCTT
>NW_010424096.1:5594-5829 GCF_000710305.1 Buceros rhinoceros silvestris | reverse complement strand
AGGCCCCCAGTGCAGCGTGAGAGCAGCCAGCCCTCCCCGTGCCCTGCCCGGTGCGGTGCTGGGGTGGCCCCTTCCTTCCTCCCATCCACCTGGCTGCGGGATCTGGCCCTCACGGGAGCTGCAGCAGCCCCGTGCTGCTGCCGCCTGGGTTAGTGCTGGGTCCTGTGCCGTGGCACCGCAGTGGTTGTGAGCAAGGGAGTGGAGAGAAGCCATTAGTTTGTTAAACCAGAGAAAG
>NW_010424096.1:4663-5398 GCF_000710305.1 Buceros rhinoceros silvestris | reverse complement strand
AAGTGCAGCCCGTCAGCAGGAGAAGGGATTGCTCGCAGCGAGCTGTTACCTTCCATCCTTCGGCTGCAACGGAGGCTCCGTTGGGCCACATGTCTGCGTGCCCAGGGGAGACGGCAGCCGCGAGTGGTTCATAACGGAGCTTGGGGAGGAAAGGGGAGGCAGAGCTTCTCTGAAACACCTGGGGAGTCAAACACGGCGGGTTGGAGGAGGGACACCACTCAGCTCTTGCCTGCAGGGACACTTGCCAGGGTCACGCCAGGACCAGGGCTCGGCAAGGAGCAAAACATTGGCTGCCGGCAGCATTGCTGGTCCCCACCGTCGCTGGTCCCCACCTCCAGGGGAAAACCAGCCAAGGAAAAGGCATCCCCGAGCCGCTCAGGCACCTTGACCATAGCAAAGGGGGCAGGCTATGGGGCACAGCCAGCACGGGGGAGCTCAGAGCCTGAGGCTGGCATCTCAGGCGGGGTCTCCGCAGAGTGCCCTGTGCACAAAGCCCAGTGAACCGAAGCTGCGTAGCGTTAAAAACCAAATTGTTTTAAAGCCCAAGATGTGGTGGAAATGCTGAAGTGAGACAGTGAACCAGGTACGCAGCACCTGGACCTGGCGAGGGGTCCAGCAGGGTGCAACTGCTCCCTGCTGTCCAGCCCTGCGTCCCCACGCTCCTGCTGGGAGACAGGAGAGAGGGGGAAGCCCGCTGCTGGGGCAGCCTGTTGTTCCCCAGACGCCATCCACACG
>NW_010424096.1:4185-4556 GCF_000710305.1 Buceros rhinoceros silvestris | reverse complement strand
GCTGCTGGGCCAGCCTGTTGTTCCCCAGACCCCATCCCAAGGTATCGCTGCAGGTGCCTGGAGCCAGGTGCAGCCACACGTGAGCAGACAGGGCAGGGTGGGCATCACCGCCCGTGCAGGTAAGCCGGGGCATCCCGCAGCCCCTCCCACGCTCACCTCCAGCTCCGCAATGATGCGGTCCTCGTCGTCATCGTCTTTGATGGCAGAGGCGATGATGGGAGGGGTGGACGCTGGCCTGACCACCTCTGACACCGTCCGTCTCAGCTTCACCTGGGGCTTCTGGGTCTCCAGTTCCTCCGACTCGGCCTTCTGCAAGGGGGGAACAGGGCGGTGAGGGGTGGGGAGCACTGGGAGCCAGAGCTGGTCTTGCC
>NW_010424096.1:3680-3956 GCF_000710305.1 Buceros rhinoceros silvestris | reverse complement strand
GCTTGTGACGAGGACTTCGCCGCTGCGGGTTGTGGTCAGCCCGTGGGAGGATGGGAAGCTCCGGCGCGGAGGGGGAGGTGGTGGCGATTTGGAAGGTTTCTCGGTCCGGTACCGTGGCACCGTCAATTCGTCTGGGCACAAAGGATGCTGTGAGGGCACGAGACCCTTCCCTGCCCCTCTCATACCACACCCGATGCTCCCCGGGTATAACCATCCCCAGCGAGACCCTCTGGTGATGGCACGGCCAGGGCAGGGGCCGGATCAGCCCCTCCCTCC
>NW_010424096.1:2817-3467 GCF_000710305.1 Buceros rhinoceros silvestris | reverse complement strand
TCCGGTGGGGGCCCCTTTGCCCCCCGATTTCGGGGCATGTTGTGGCTTGGAGGGTTTGTGCTCGGGTGTGGAGGCGGCGCTGCCGCTGCCCGTGGCTTGCTTGTGCTTGGCAGCAAACTCCAGGTCAGGGATGGCCTTCATCAGCTCGGCCTGTGTCTCCTCCAGGAGGCGGTTGATGTCCTTGGCACTGTACTGGGTCAGCGCTGCCCGCTTCTCCTCCCAGTCCCGCTCGGCAGCCTGCGGATGGCAGGCAGAGCCCGCTGCAGCCCCGTCACACGGCACCTCCTCCCGTCCTCGCGGGCAAGATGTGACCCACAGCCCTACTGTCACCCCCCCACCCTGCTGTCAAGGCACCCCATCTGCTAAAAACCCGGCAAAGAGGAGGATGGACCCAGTTCCTGCTCCCAGTTTCAGCTGGGAGACATGGGGATAGTCCCTCCAGAGGAGCCCCCCCAGCAGAGGAACCCAGCCCAGGAGCTCACCTCCACGGACACGGCTTTGTCCGCACTCTTCTTGCTGGGGGTCTCCGGGCCCGTCTGGGTCTTGGCGGGTACCATCTCTGGAGCTCGGGAAGGGTTATTGCTCTTGGCGGGGTGGGTCTGGGGTTGGGGCGGGCTGTGCCCCAAGCTGGGCATGCCCAGGGGCTCGGT
>NW_010424096.1:2105-2729 GCF_000710305.1 Buceros rhinoceros silvestris | reverse complement strand
GGGGTGGGTCGGGGTTTGGGGCGGGCGTTGCCCAAAGCTGGGCATGCCCAGGGTCTCGGTGACAGCCACCAGGTGGTGGAGGTTGACTGGGGGGCTGGTGGGCATCTCCAGCTCCAACCCCTTGCTGAAGTCTGTCTCAGGGGCCACCTTCTTGGGGGACTGGCTGAGGTTGCTCGGGGGGGTCCACACACCCTCTTCCACTTGCCTGCCAGGGACAGAGCGAAGGTGCTGGGTGCACGGGACAGGGGGTTACTGCACCCTCCCCATGCCACGCCACAAAATCCCCTTGCTGTCCTGCGCCGCTGCATTACACGGCTGAAGGTTTAGGTTCTCTGATGTCTAGGAAGGGGTTGGAGCTGATGCTAAAGCCTCTCTGCTGAGGCTCCTCTAACTCAGTGTCCGTTTTCATGAGCCTTGTAGGAAATTGGATCCCTCCATCAGATCTGGCTGAAATCGCCCTTTGGATTTGGGAGTTAAGAGGGCCAGGGGGTGACAGGTAGGCAGATTCAGACGCTGCATGATCAGAGAAGCTCATCTCTGTCGAAAACCAGGCTAGCAATGAGCCCGAGGCGAGCCCAGCGCCGTGGCCGAGTTGTGAGCCATCCCGAGCGGCTTTGGAATGGG
>NW_010424096.1:555-1982 GCF_000710305.1 Buceros rhinoceros silvestris | reverse complement strand
GTTTTGGGAGCCATCCCGAGCGGCTGCGTAATGGGAAGAGGCAGGTGAGCTCAGCTGGGGCGCACAGCCCAGCCTGACACTACCCTCAGAGCTGGAAGACAATTTTTCTCCAGCAGAACATTTTTCTGCTCCTCAGGAAAGAGAATCCTGATCACTTAGGGTTGTGTTTCTATCGGGATGCAGGAGCACGGTTTATTCAAGGGTGAAAAGGAAAATTCAGTTTACAAAGAGGATTCCCACACACTGGAAAGGACCGAGGGCGTTTTTCAGTTCCACAGCAGAAAAATCAGCTTTTTTTCAACAGCCTTTCAGGTTTTAATCCATATCACAGAGAGGACATTGGCACACATGGGGGGCACGGGGACGACTGAAGGGACTGGCTGTGTCCTCCAAGGAGGGGTCAGGGCTCGGCGCTCACCTGCGGATCTGGGCGAGCGTATCCGTCACCGTCTTGCGGCGCTTGAGCAGCCCATCGAGGCGGTTCGGCTCCTCCTTGAGGAACTTGACAGCTTCCACCTCCACTCGCAGCACCACTCGCATCTTGCTCTGCAGGCTGGGGAACTGGGCTGGGGTGGGAGAGAGGGGGGTCACCAGGGCCCTGTCGTGCTGGGGAGCACCCCCTGGTGCCAGGCTGGCAGTGCCAGGGTACCCCATGCCTGCCAAAATCACCATGGCCATCACACCCATGGCAAGGGCACCCTGCCGGATGGAACCCTGGGGAGCCTGGGCTGGTGTCTCTCCTGCTCCCCGCGACCATCATCCCTCCTCCATCCACCCACAGACACCCATCTGGAGGTGCCCCCTGCACACCCATGGGCACCAAACACTGCTCTGGAGCTGGGGGCTTGCTTCCCAGGACCCTGGGGATGCAAACACACAAACCCAGGGGCAAGAGGCAACCTGGAACATCCCATGCGTGGGTATGGAGCAGGGAGATGCAGGCAGGCTCTGCTTGGCACCCAGCCCCGGACATGGCCACCTCCTCACCCTTGAGATCTGTCAGGGTCTCCCCCAGCTGCTTGAGCACCACGGCCTTCTCCTCCAGCTCCTGCACTGGGATGAGCCGGTGGTTGTGGGCCAAATCCTTCTGGATCTTCTCCACTGACTTCTCCAGGTCACTGTGAGCACAGAGGCAGGGCAGGGGGGTCACTGCCGCTCCGGGATGCTGGAGAGCCCCAGGGGGTGGCCAGTCTGGCAGGTCACCACGCAGCAGAGGGGAGAGGACAACTGGGATGGGGACCCCTCCTTGTGCTAGACATGCAGTCAAGGAGGTGGCCTGGCACCATGCAGAGCTGCTGATTTACACCCACGAGGGATGTGGCCCACTGAGGACCCCGTCCCCACGCGTGCACCCAGCCCTGCCGCCAGCCCTGGCTCACTTGAGCTGCTGGGTGATCAGCTCCTCCTCGTTGAGGTAGCGGAGCCGC
>NW_010424096.1:0-394 GCF_000710305.1 Buceros rhinoceros silvestris | reverse complement strand
TGCTTGCGCATGGTGTCCGTCACCCGCACGCTGATCTCTGTCTCCGTCCGCCGCAGCATCGTCTTCACCGTCTCTTGGTTCTGCAGCTGCGGGGACGAGGAGGGGGCATTCAGGCTGGGCAAGATGCCCCCCAATGGGGACAGCTCTGAGCTTGACGTGGAGAGGGATCTCCTCGTTCTCCCACACCCAAGCCCATGGCAGCTCACCAGGAAAGGGGGATTTTCTTGCTCTGGGGCTGGATCCACCCCAGTAAGAGCAGGGCTGGGTTGGGGACCCCTCCCCGGTACCCACCTGCAGCTTCTTGAGCTGCTGCAGCTGGTTGCGGAGGTCGCTGGCGTTCTGCTGCAGGTCGTGGAGGTGCAGCTGCATGTGCAAGCGGGTGATGGCAGTGGGC
>NW_010424095.1:0-12870 GCF_000710305.1 Buceros rhinoceros silvestris | reverse complement strand
ATGTGGTGCTGAGGGACATGCTTTAGGGACCATGGCAGTGTGGGGGGAACGGTTGGACTCGATGATCTTGAAGGTCTCTTCCAGCTAGATGATTCTATGACTCTATGATCCTATGATTCTACAAAAGTATTTAAATAAAATACTGCTACAGGAAATTGTTAAATTTCCTTGAGATGTTCTAATGGTTGTCCCAATTTAAAACTAAGAAATTACTGCAGAAGCAACTTCTGGTTTGACTGAATTAAAAAAATACTAAGCCATTCATGTGTAATTGCAGTTTTATCACAGTTTCTAGTCATATCAATTTTTGTGGTTACAGTGTCTGTGTTGCTTTTCAATTCAAGAGTTCATAAATACATTCTTCCAGAGTTTGTAATCTTCTGTGTGGGTTATTTTCACATTTCTCTCCTGTCACCAGAATATTAACAACACTCAAGGATATAATTTTTCAACAGATTTTGAAGCATTTTCTTGTTGTTTCCTAGAAAGATAATGGTAAAATAGATATACTTACACTATATAGATATTCTCCCAGCCACTGTGACTCTCACTGAGGTCCCATAAATTCTATGAAGACATAGAAAGTCTATCTGAATTCCTGGCTAACACAGCTCTTCTCTTTAAGACGCACTAGATTGGCTCATTAGGCTGATGTAGTAGTGGAGACCTCCAACAAAGTTGTGATGAGTGGCCTAGAATGTGAAATCACTTTGCTTCTGGCATGTCTTGAGTGGAAAATCAGGTGGTAGAAGAATATGCTATTGCTCACATGAAAAACGATAATTTTGAAAAGTTTGGTTACTGCTGACTTGAATACTTGCAGCAGTTCTGTCTAGCAATGTATTGGCAAGTATTCTCAAGTATGAAATATTCTGTTTCCTGTGATTTTCCTTCTAAATAGTTTTCTGATATACCTAAAATAATTTTCTGGTTCCAAAGAAAGGCCATCTCTTTCCTTCCTACCTCAAAAAACACTAATACTGAATACTATTATTTTTTTAATGGAGATGGTAAAATGAATTAAATATGTAGCACTTTTGAACAATACAGCTCAGATAACTTTATAAACATCTACAATTTCCCTGTTTTTCTCTGGAGCACTGTGACATGTAAGTTGCCAAGTGGCCTTTTGTAAAGACCTGACTCCAGATTCAAGGAATTAACAATTAATTGTGTTTTTGATGAGACACTCTGCAACAGCAGTTAAGAATAATCTTAATTCTCATGACTCACAGTCTCATCAACAGAAAGAAGCTGCTATATCACAGTACTAACAGCAAGTGCCAGAACTCACTAGCTCTTAAAAACATGTATGGTATGGTACGGCACAGTGTGGAAGCCATAATCAGGGGGGTTTTGTAGCGAACACCGCAGGTTGTCTTTAAATGGACTTTTGCTCACATTTGTCACTGAAGCCTTAGAATCAAAGTCAAAGCCCCAGATAATGCTTTGGAAATATACCTTTACAGTTCTGACAGACTAAACGTTCTTGTGAAGAGTGATCAACTGTGAGCATTTTAAATTTTCAAAAATATATCGGAGTGTCTTTTCACTTCAAGCTACTTCTTGGTACCTAAATGCTTCATTGTAGTGAAGAATGGTAGTAATAGAGGAACTAAAAGTCCTCTCTGGTGGGCTTGTTTTTCTGTTAGCTTGCCTTTGCAGCAAGAAAATACTTTCTGCTTGAGAACTCCTGGTCTAGAAGACCAGAGTCTACGCTAGTAGGAGAGAACTATGTGGTATTAGTTTGGTCTCATTTCCTTCTGCCACTTTTCACAGACTGTATCAGACAATGGTTAAATAAGTACGCCAAAATACTAGCACGAGTTATTATTACCTGACAACTAATCAAGAAACAAATGAATTCCTGTGTGGTTTACTGAAAGTAGGGAAAAGAAAAGTGATAGATTCAGGAACTTTCCCTGTGCCTCTCTACATGTGTTTATGTTACAGCTTAGCAGCAGACATGAGGGCCAGGCTGCTGTCCTTGCTTGTGCTGAGGGTCAGAGAATTTCACAATAAATTTAGACAAAGTTTTTAAAGGCAGTACTGCAAACCCTTATATTTAGACAACATTTGTCTCCCAACTTTGAAATTTAGAAACCAAATGGGTGACTGGGACTCCTTAGAGATCATGGAGTGGACTCTAGAGTCTTACAAACGCAAAGAGTTCCAGGTTAAGACCTTCCTCGTCATCACATTCTGAAGAGTTGTCTGCAACTACACAAGACCAGAATTCTTCACTGTGGGTTATTCTTTCCTTTGCTCATTGCTGTGTTGTGCAATAGTGTTTGTCTATACAGTGTGTTATTAACTGC
Source organism: Buceros rhinoceros silvestris (assembly GCF_000710305.1). Lineage (NCBI taxonomy): Eukaryota > Metazoa > Chordata > Aves > Bucerotiformes > Bucerotidae > Buceros > Buceros rhinoceros. The sequence continues at coordinate 10,552 of NW_010424095.1, read as the reverse complement.
ACAAAGACCCCAACTCAATTCACTCCGTAGTCTGGAGGTAAGACAGTTCTTAGAGGGTGAGTTCAAGATTGTGTATTAAATGAAATATAATTTAACATAAGATACTCTTTAGGAACTGAGATGGAGGATGCTAGAGAGCAGTAGCTATCTTGTCTTCCCAATGAAGGTTTCCCTTTTCAGCCAGAAATACATCAGAGTAGTTTGGTAACAATCTTGAAAAGGCTTCTACCCAAACTCTGTATATCCACACATGGGAATAAAATGCACTGGCAAGGTTTCTAGCCTACTGCTGTTTCATGCCTCATTCTCCTAATGAGAGAATTTTCTACAAGATCATAATCTACAAGATCAGTGATTGGTAACAGCCAAACGAATGGTCTCACTCTTTATAACAAAGCTAGCTTTGCACTTGTGAGCTTTCTAGTCTCACAAGCCTAGTCTCCCAGTGTGATTCTCCAGTTCATAATGCTTGCCCGGACTTGCTCCACAACAGAGCTGAAATCAAACGTCACTGCAAGCACTGATGGGGGATTCTCATTTTGTCAGACTTCAGAGCCAGCAGTGCAGCTTTCCAGACGTTCTTTAAAACAAAAGATGAATAAGCTGTAATAGCCTTGGATATGTGTGGAGTCATACGCGTTTGGTGCTATAGATAAGAAGGTATCATTATAGCACAAATGTGCTTTCAATTGATCTTCCTTCTGATCTGAAACTCTCTAAATTCTTCTATATTATGACTCCCTCATGTTCTCCTGAGAAATTAGGAAGTTTTGTCAAGAATTCATTGACATTAACAGTTCAAGAGGACAGCCATTTTTCTATCTGTTGTGGTGACATAACTGTCAAACACAGATTTTACATGAGTGAATACAAGTTTTTCCACAGAAAAAGTGTTCAAGTTATACTGAGTTAAGCACCAAGATGTTTACAACATGGTTTCGAGTCACCCACCATTGAGTGATGTCACTAATAACTGACATCTGCAGCACAGCAGTACTTCAGGCAATATGCTAATGCGTATTTATTCAACCTTTTTATTGAACCTGCCTTTTTCAGATGCTATCTGATAATGAGAGTATACATTATATAATAGCTGAATCATGTGAATTTCCTAATTTTTCAAAGAAATTTTTACTTATTCTCACTTGAGAAGTGCAAACACATATTTCACTGCTTGGTTTTGGGGTTTGGTTTTTGGTTTTGTTTGTTTTGTTTTTTTTTTTTTCCAGAGAGGTTTTAATGCCGCAAATATAATTTACAATTTTTATTTTCAATAAATTCAAATAAAATAATATTTGTAGATGCCAGAAAAGACAAAGAAATCTCATACATATCTCAATTATGTCAGTGCAGACTTCATGCAAGATTATACAAGGCATTAGAGGTACTCCAACATAAAAAATAATAGTATCCTATGTAACCTGGAAAAGTTTTCTGCAGCTTTTTCTCTATATACCTTAGCTTTAGCTAAGGATAATGGACAATAAAACATCAGACTGATTAGCAGACAGATTTAAAATTAAATTTAATTTTAAAGCTTAAACTAAAACTATGAACAGTAGACAAACTAATAGTAAATTATCTCTGTTTCTTAGTATCATGGCTGCTGCTTCTAAAGACCATTTGAGAACTACAATGGAAGGAAGGAAATAGAAGATATTAAAGGGAAATGGATCATGAAGATTTCTAAATATCATTAAATATCACTACCTGAGAGAGAGCAAAAAACAGATCTGATCTCAGTTCTGTTTTGCTTGACTATAACTACTAGAATAACTTTTTATTATTGACAATGAGGGAATTATGTTCTGAAAATGCTTGAGTAAGACGCATACTGTTTACCTGATCATTGGAAATGTCAGATTTGTGGATCTGAGCTGGAAAGAAGGAAAGAAAGAAATTGGATAGTTTTTCTAATTAAGATTTACCACGTGAAAGATGAAACAGATTAGGACCAAAAACTACAACGATTGACTATTTATTTTAATTCACCTTAATTTATAGAGTTTGTAATCCCATCTTCATAAAGCAAGGGAAAGGAAATTGTGTTCCAAAGCTGTTCTTTAAAATGTACTATTATAGAAACACACAGGTGAGTAATTAATCTGCAACATCTTCAAAAATTAATATTTTGCATATGTCAAGAATTCTTTGAGAAAAGGCCAAGCTTGCTTTACAGACTGAGGAAGAGAATGGTGGTCAATCTTCCTGAAGTGTTGAAGTTGTTCATCTATAGATCTTCCTACACCAGTAAGTTGCTCACATCGCTCTTAAATAACATGAATAAGAATCTATTACAAAAATAAATGGAATATAATTCATATTAAGATCAATAGAATGCACTAATCAAGCTTACATTTCTGCTTTCTGTGTGAGCTCCAAAAATATCAATCTTTCTAGCTTTTGTATGTATTTATGTCCTTCAGTGTCATATTTTGATATGCCTGTTCTATCCCTAATGAATGCAAAGGAAACCCTTTTGCTTTTGAATGTTTTAATTCTTTCCTTAAGGAAGAGAAAAAAATTTCCAAGAGGAAAAAGCATGATTGGCTTTTTACTTTGCCTTTGCTGCTTGATAAGAATTGCTAGCCCACTAAAATGTAGTAGTAAACTCACGGCTGTAATATAGCCGTACAGTTTTTGACTTATATGATTCCAAAACTGATCATGTGCTGCATGTGAAAGAATTGACAATAATTTTCTGGTATACCCATATTTTGTAATCTTATTCTCTTGCTCAGATTTTATAAAGCTCAGATTTCTTTCTGCAAAAGAGAAAACAATGAACACTTAAAAAATTACAGAAGTGATTATAAGCATCTGAGGACACATCAGATGTAAAGACTCGTTACCTCCTGTGCTAGCAGGGAACTGTCAGTAAACAAAATCCTCATTTTTTCTTTCTTTGAACACACAGTTTTTGCTCTACCTATTAAACCGTCTTTGTCTCAACCCACAAGTTTTCTCACTTTCAAATCTCTCCCCCATCCCAGCAGAGGGGGAAGTGAGCAAGTAGCTATGTGGGGCTCAGCTGCACTACACCAAGAACATGTCAAACACTGTTCTAACACATCTTTCCACTTCAGTTGTAAGACCTATTGTTTTACAGTAACAATGGAGTAGACAGAGGTTGTATTCTTTGCCCAAAACTGTATCGAGAATGTTAAAAAACATTCTGGAAACTTTAACTCTGAGATTTCCAGGAATATTCTGAGCATCTGAAGGCTGGAATTAGAAGAACACATGAGATTCAGCAGATTGAAAGAAAGGGCTTGTCCTTACTTGCTTATCAATACATGCTGCACATATTTGTATAGTAACAAAACCAACAAAAATATTCCCATTTAAATATAACAATATGTAAAGATAAAAATAATTTCCTTTAGGGAACATCATCTTCCCTTGCTAGACAATTATATAGTCAATTAAAAGTCAACATAAAATGAGAGCAATAGTCAAGAGCAGCTAATATTGACTAAACTCCTTAAAATACATTGTTGAAAAGTTCTCAGAACTACAGACAAATATTGTTTCAATTACATAAATAAAAGAATGACCATGGAAGTGTGGTATTTACATATATCAGATAAAATATCTGTAGAAACGGATACTAGATGACACAGAACCAGGTATAGTTCTAGATTCTTAGAGGTGAACTTATGTTACTTTGGAATATCTTTAAAAGTCTAACAAAACCCAAATCACCTAGCATTGATCGTTGAACATATGGCTGTAAACAGATGTCCAGATGACTTCAGAGCAACCCTTTTCCCCATTTTTACAGATCTATCTAATCCTATTCTTGCACTGTAGTTTGTCTCCAGCCCACAGTAGCTATTTCTTCTCTCCCCAGGCCTCTCCATGGTTTTGCATATCATATGCCTATTTGAGTCGTTTACAGATATATTTATATAAAGGTCACACTTCGTGGCCTTGGGTCTGCCAAGCGAAGAGCAGCTCCACAGTCAGTCTTTGCCTGTGGCTAACTCTAGGTGCATTTTTGATGCTGTTTGACAGATATAATTGCTGGATGACCTGAATGCCTTTGGGCCCATGACAGATAGAATTTTATTTTTCTTTTTTTTTTAGCTAATACTGCCTTATTTTAGAATTCTAGAACAGGAAACGTTTCCTTATGTGTACAAATGGAGTGTGAGTTATGAGTCCTGAAAAGTTCAACACTTGTTTTGGAGGGCTTAAAGAAACCAGGTTAGTTACCAGCTGTTACGTATCCAGTCCCTGTTCAGGAGGGTTTCAGACTGAGAGAGTCTCTACTCTGGTATGTTCACATTTTTTAAACTTCAGTCGCAGTGAGTATGTTTAATAGCAATGTTGTACACCTACATGACATCCAGTACACATTTTGCTGCGTGTCAGCTCATCTCGAAAAATAGACCCTAGTATGCACCCAATTTCCACTGGCAGTAGGCTGCAGGGAATGTGGGCTGTAAAGCACTGCTGAATGCACTTACCTGAAAAATCAAACAATTAGAGTGACCAGAGGCAATGTACAGTTTTACAGTCCTAGAACGATTCTGCTTTCTCTTTTCTGGGAACTAACTCTTCAGAAGTATTTCCAAAATCATGAATTTTGAGGCAAAGGTGAGCTCAGTTTAAGTTTAAGCTATGCTGGATACCATATCTAGCATCAATAATATTGCAAGCTCACTGTTCGCTTCTCCACATCACTGTCATGATCTTCCCACACTTCCACTAGTTCCAAGAGATGTGAGCAACGTTACTGTACATACATGAAATTACTGACAATGTTTCAAGAAAATGTAGGTGTTTTGTTTATGAATAAGATAAAATGACAGAAAGAGCACAGTTGTTATTACATAATTGTGGCAGGTGCAACTACTTTCACAAGGACCTGACAAAGACCAGGGCTTGCCCAAGCACCTGATAAAAATCAGCTGGATGCCTCAGGGCAATCACCTGGTACCTCACAGTCTAGGCCCCCTTAGCCTGCCTTTGACTTGTGTTTGCCCCCCAACTAATTAGCAGGACCACAGTTCACGTTCTACTAGGGTATAAAGCAGCCCTTCCCAAGCACTAAGTTGAGTCCTCCTGGGAGCAGCAGGTTTTGTAGTAGGGGTCAAGATGGTTATGATCACAAGATTCCTGTTACCTCTAGGAGTGGAGATTCCTTGAGCTGGAATAAATAATGGCTGAAGGAGGGAGTTCTGTGACAATAAGATGGCCATGTTTTAGCTAAGTGAAGAAAGCAAGCAAATGTTGAAGGTTCCAGTGTCCAAGCAAAGACCTTTGCCTAATTAATGGTAAAATTAATATTAAAATTTATGCTGAACATACACGACTATGTCACTCAACTCCCCACCCAAATCATGCTAAATCTCACATAAAAGGTAGAGACAAACAGAGTTAGGGTATAAGAAGCCGGGAGGGGTAATACCTGGCTTGGGGAAAAGACTAAAGACTTAACAGGGGTGGTCAACAGGCTGTACTCCTCTTCCTCCACCCGAGACAGGGGTGCCTTCTTGGTGAGAATTTGGCTGTCACCATACAGTGAAGATACGTGGGATAGTTTTCTTTTTGCCAGCATTACTATTACGTATTAGTTGTTAGCACTACCGCAGTAAGTGCATTTATCGATGGCAATTCCAAATCTATTACATCCCTCACTTTAATAATCTTTTTATTATTTTTATTGCCTTTGCAAAATTGTCTCAGTGAAATTTCCTTTGGGGCCTGGCAGGCAAATGCCAAACTCTTCATCTCTCTTCTGTTTTTGCGAGACTGTTTCAGTGCTGGAACAGCTTCATATTGAGATATGATACTAATTGAATGGGTACCTATTATTAGTGAAGTAATAAAGTATGTAAACAGTAGATTAGTCTCAGTGGTACAGTTATGTTCCAGTCATTGGCATTTTGAAGACAGATTTCTAAGGCAGGTGAGTTTGGAAGTAGATTTATTCTAAGTTTCTGCTTATATGGCCTGATAAAAGTCCTTCGACCTAATGTTAGAATGCGTAGGTTCACCAGCCCCATAACACCAGCTGCTCATAAAAGCCTGCACTGTCCACTGTGACTTGTGAATATGACCCATGATCTGTTAAAAAGTGAACAGAAAATAAAATATATTATAATACGTAACAAATTGTCAGCCTGAAATCAAGACTCCCAAGAATTTTAGGAACTGGTATTCATATTTCCAGGGCTGTGCTCATATCTTCTGCTGTGGGAGTGGGATTATCTTGCTTTATTAGCTCTGTCTAAAATCAGGTACCTATTTTAGGGAAAGCAGGCTTCCATGAGTGTCAGTGGAGAAAGAAAGGCACTCCAAATGACAATTCATCCTTGCTATCTTGGACAAGTATTGTTGGATTGGATGAATCACCTTCTTTAAGTGCCTAGAGGGGTATTAGATGATGACATGGATTAGTCATCTGAATTTAGACAGTTAAAGCTAGATAAAGCGAAATCTCATGCATGACGTCTAATGTAGTTACTGCAACACTCTCCTCTATGGGCTCGAAGGGCAATAGGTTTTGTCAGCTGAAGATAATGCATGGTCTGAACTGTTTATCAGTTCCTTGACCTGGGATGCAATAACCAGCAGGATTCCTGAATTAAGCAAGTGGATGGCGCAGCTCCTGTAGTGACTGGATTCTGGCAGCTTGCTGTGATAAAAGCAAGAGAAAAGCTGTTTTCTGGGGCTTTTCTTGAAAAAGAAGGCAAGCAGAGTGAACGACTTCTGTCTGTCAGTGCACGCAAACAGGAAGTCCAGTACTTAAAGATTAAGAGGCACTGGCATCAGCATGCCTCTCTGTAGGCATCAATCACCTGCACTCAGGGTATTAACATCTGCTAAAAGGTTCCTTCTCGTGCAGATACTTTTTCAACACATTCCAATATTGGAATTTATTTGCAGTTTTACATTCTGAATGCAGTATAAAGCCCTAGAACATTAGATTGAAGGGCAAATAAGGATTCATCCTTTTGGAACAATGATGAATTCACAAGAAAGTTAATTTCTGAATTTTTTTTTCCCTCTCTAGACAGTGGTGAGTGATTTCCTAAGTGTAGATTTCACGTTAATCTTAAAAAATTTGGGAAAAAAATTCAAAGTGTTTCCAGGATCATTAAAATTTATTCAAGCTTGTTGTTTTTTGGTTTGCTTTTTTTTTTTTCCACTAGGAAGAAGACAGATTTTTAAGGCTAAAGAGCTTGAAAAAGTTTTCACAGAAGCAGCTCAAATGCTGAGCATCCTTTTCTTTAACTTTTTTTTTAAATAACATTCCCTTCTAATTTACTGATTGTCCTTTTAGGTGCATACCAGAACAAACCTAGATTTTAATTACAAGGTACCTTTCTATTCTTTCACAGTAGGTTGCAATGTAACTTTATAAAGTCATGAGACACCCTGGTTTCAGGTCCTGTTTCCAGTGCTGTGCCGTTTTGGTGCCTAGAAAATGTGCTTTTGAGAGTTCTTGCATTACACTGAGAAATACATGCAATGAGTGAATTTAGAATACTCTGACCCGTGTATGTTTATTACAAGTTTGTGAACACTTTCCCCTTCCTCTTTCGTTAATTCCATCCTGCTTGATTCAAACAGATTAATACATAGGTTAGAACATGGAACAGTCATAGGAACATATTTTCTGGAATCATTATGCGTAATTTCCATTAAATCTTTATTTCTGTGTTAGCATTATGCTTATATTCCATTTACAGACAGGTGGGAAACCACTCGAGTAAATACCTCTCTGTTTTCCATAGATGTGCTTGTTGGCTTCTTGGGTAGCATAATACTGTACAAAGAAAGGACATGTGCTCGTAGTGGGTAACACTTCTATAAAGATCAACGAGTCATCTGCTGACCTGACAAGGACTCACAAGAAGTATGCTGCTTTCCGGGAGCTAAGATCCGAGACATTGCCGAGAGGGTGCCACAACTTGTCAAGAGCACTGACTACTACCCACTGTTACTCTTTATGTGGGCATGAATGACACTGCAAGTCAGAACCTGGGCAGAATCAAGGAAAACTATAAAGCCCTGGGGGTGCAAGTGAAAAACATTGGTGACCAAGTTATCTTTTCCTCCATTTTGCCAGTTACAGAAAAGGGGACAAAGGAATAGCTGAATAAATAATCTACTTCTGGTTACATACTTGGTGCCATCAACAGGGTTTTGGGTTTTATGACAATAGGACGTTCTTTGATGACTATAACCTGTCAGGAAGGGATGGAATACAACCATCAAGGGGAGGCAAAGGAACCTTTGGCATCAGGCTGGCCAACCTGGTGAGGTGGAATTTAAACTGAAGGACTTGGAGGGCGGAGTCCAAAACAGCAGTGCTCATGCCATCACATCTGACTGGAGAATAAACCAGGCCAACCAGAGCAGTGGAAGTTCCATTTGAACATGAGGAGAAACTTCCTTACTTTGATGGTGACAAAGCACCCTCTCAAAAAGGTTGTGGCTTCTCCTTCTCTGGAGATATTCAGAACCCGCCTGGATGTGTTCCTGTACAACCTGATTTAGGTGAACCCGCTTTAGCAGGGGTTTGGACTAGATGATTTCCAGAGGTCCCTTCTAACCCCCACTCCGTGATTCTCTGATTCTGTAATATTTTGGTGATATATAGAGAACAGAGTAAGTTCAGAATTTGTTGTCATTTTGTTAAAAATTCTGTTTATTTGCTTCCGTTGGAAAAAAAAAAAAGTGGCATGATAAATTCTTACTGTTTAAGAAGTAGAAGAGTCCATGCTCCTGGAAATTAGAAATTAAGGGAAAATACCATTATAGAAAAGAATAAATTAGAAAAAGAAGGAAATGTAGGGAATAGATAATTGTTAAATCAAAGAAGAGTAAGCAGTGGAGGGGAAAAAAGTGAAAAAAAAAGGGAAGAAAAAAAATGTATTTTCTTCATACTATCCTTGCATAGTGAAACAAAGTAAAACATTTAATGGGACAAAAAGGACAAGAAACACCCCAAACAAAACCAAAACCCACAAAACAGTTTAGTAGTCTTCTACTTCTTTAGTAGTCTTTATTGCTTCCTTGTGGAAGTATTGTGTATTATATATGAGTATGCTTACCTAATTGAAATGAATCTAGTTTAAAACCAAATTTTCTCCAAGGAAGAACTTTGTGTAATCTTGTAGACAGAGTTAAGAAGTGCTGCACCTGTGGAGAATAGCTTAGTTCCTTTTACCTATGGCTCTCCACTCACTCCTTGCTAGAAGTTCTAAGAGTATGTCTGTAGCAGCTTCTAGAACAATATTCACAAGTTCTTTAAACATTGCTGAGGTTTTGAATACTTTAAACCTAGGAACTGGTCCTACAAATGTGACAAAAGAATGAGTAGGATGAAGCTTTCAGACCAGCAAGCTCCCTTCCCTTCCCCACCCACCACTGCACCCCACCCCACCCCCACCCATTTCTCTGAACTAAGTGGGTTACAGTTAGTAGCTAACTACTGAGGTCAAAATAATAAGGCTATTTCTTCCACTTTTCATTGTAAATTTCTTCAGGCACCTGCACATTCATTGTAGTAGATCAACTGATGAAGCTTGTGCTCATCTTTTAGTGAAATTACTTGTAATTAATCCTTCACCTCAGAAAGGACCAATACTGAAGGTATTTTCAGTTCAAAGACTTAATATGGTATTGCTGAACTCTATAGACAGATTACTTTCCCTCACCACATAGTTATTTTAATAAAACAGCAACATGAGAAACTGATGAACATCCCTTAAATCAAAGAGAAAGTCTAAGCAGATGGTTAACCTTGATTTATGGCTACACCAACAAGACAACGGAGTGAAAAATACCTTGCAGATGAGAAAAACAGAGTAGTGACTTCATGATTTGCTGACTGGAGAGGAATTACCACAGTAATCCTATCATAAATACCAAAAGAGGAGTATCTTGACAGTAGGCTGAGGCCAATGGGTTAAGAACAACCAGGAATATGTTTCTTTTTTTTTTATTCAGGAGGGGCAAAGAGTCATAACTGAAGAACCTGAGGGGGGAAAGCAGGAGAAAAGGAGGCAAGAAGTGAAGCAAATCATGTAATTAGTGTCATTCGGGGTACTTGTAAAATAGTTCTGTGCTTGACCACCATAATATGGACATTTCTTCTCCTTTTGTCTAACTTGTTCCTGTGGCAGGAAGGACCTGGTGTGACCTCCCTGACACTGGTGAGAGAATACTTGGATCTCTCTTTCTAGCATGGACAAGGGTACCTGGAGCGTGCAACCTAACATCCCTTCCTAACCTGCACATATTCTGGCTTGTATTAAATATTGATTTGCTCAGTAAGTAGAGGAGCTAAAATTAGAAAGAAATATTGATTGCATTTTATTTGTTGTTTATTTTTTCTTTTGCTTCTTTCAGGTTTTTTTTTTTAGTACATTGATTGATTGAAGACCAATTGAAATTCCAGTCAGTCACTTAAATTTTTTAAAGTTTTAGAAAAGGATGAGTGTTGAAACAAATTACAGTATCTTTACAGTTATTAATAGTAAAATATTTAAATCTATTTCCTTTTCTTCCCTTTCCCCCCTGAAACTATTGG
>NW_010424094.1:40986-48314 GCF_000710305.1 Buceros rhinoceros silvestris | reverse complement strand
ACTGTGGCCAGTTCTGGGCTCCCCAGTTCAACAGAGAAAAGAAACTACTGGAGAGAATACAGTGAATTGCTGTGAAGATAATTAGGGGACTGGAACATCTCACTTACGAGGAAGGGCTGAGGGACCTGCATTTGTTCAGGCTGGAGAAGAGAAGGCTGAGGGGATCTTACCAAGGTGGAAGTCAGGACAATGGGGCCAGACTATTCTCAGTGATGCCCAGTGACAGGAGAAGGGGCAACAGGAGCAAGAGTTCTGTCTGAATAGTCCTAGCTACTTTTCCAGTGCAGGTTTATAAAAGGTTGTTGTAAGTGTCCTGCCTTTAATCCTTGGCCATGACAGCTATGCTCTGTTATCAGTCATCTGCCAGGATTTATGGGAAATGCCATTTTGTGGTTTTGGTTGTTTCCAGCCATAGCTGGCTCTGGCCACTTCAGGCACTTTTGGGTAGAAACTGCTCTCCACGATGTGTTTGTGCAGCCCTGTACCAGTGATGCTGACTGGACCCCATCACAAAGCTGCAGGCAGGGCAGGATGCAGACACAAGATGGATGGCGAGGGGCATCAGCACAACTGCTGTTTCCCGTGACTGACACATGCATGTTGCACCAGCTGGTGGTGGCAGAGGGGTGGGAACAGATCTTCTTAATGTGCACCTGCTAATATAAATTAATTATTATAATGATGAAGCCAAAGCATGATGAATCTGTTCTCTCCAGCCCATCATCTTTCATCCTGCCTTTGCTTTGGAAGCAGGCAGAAAAATATTAGTGCATTTCTTTCTTTTCCTTTGTGCAGTTAATTTGCCATTTTTGTTTTGTCATCACTCCTAATGTTTCATTGACTTCTGACTGTGACCTGCCAATTATTCAAAACCATATTAGCATGGTGATACCCAAACCTAACGTAACGGAGAAGTCACTCTAGCAACAGAGCTGGAGTTTGCAACACAAGGTCGTGGAAATGCCGGGCTGAGTCGCAGGCTGGAAACACGGCCATGGTCTGTCCTTTTATCAGCAAAGCTAGAACAAAAATCTGCGAAGGTGCGTGGGTTGCGTACTTGTGTTGGAGAGCAGGGATGTGTCTCATGACGTGTGCAGGATGGGTTCCTGTGTGGGAAAAACATGTAGAAACAGGTTATCAAAACTACTGCAGCTGGAGGAGCCAAATCTCACCTGCAGTCGAGGAAGTGGGGGAAAGGAGACGCTGTGTTTCCCCCTCATCTCTGATTTGGTGAAGGTAATAAATGTCCTTTTGTTGACTTAACTGGGTTTAGACTGGGGTCTGCTCCTCAGCATTGTACTCAAATGAGGCTCGGCAGCTGCCCGTAGCAAGATCCTGGTACAACACAACAGGGTGCAAGAGGTCGCGTGTGATCGATGTGTAATTTCAGTACCTTTAGGAGACCTTTCTAATGAACTTCGTGGACTATTACTGAGACTTTGCATGTGACAGTTTCTTCCTGCCTGGAACTGCTGCTTTTTGCAGAACATTCAGTGAAACTGAAATCAGGGAAACCACCACCCAGTAAAATACCGTCAGAAGAAGGGGAGATGCACATGGGAAAAGGATCTGTGAAATCTGTGCAATCAGTGAAATGAAAAAACCATTGTAAATAAATTGCACTTCTGCCATCTCTTTTGAAAGAGAAAAATAATGAGACAAGGTCAGGTCTGTGACTTTTGCATTTGCAGCCTGGCGGTTGGCTGGAAGGAGGACCCCCAAACTCTTTTGCTGTGTTTTAGGGATGAGTTGGATGGTTGTTTGACTCCAGCTGCGAGGGATCTATAGAGCAGCAGCTTGCACTCTCTGGAGATCAGTCAGATCCCATTAACCTGGAGCCAGTTACTTGTGCAGCTCTGAGCTTCCCCGTAGTAAAAGGAAGCCAATTTATTGAGTTAGGCAATAATCTTGTTAGATATATTTTAGCCCCTTCCATACAGAAAAGTATGTTTGGGATGAAGAACATGTTTCTGGTAACTCTGGCATCCAGTCTCCCAGTCTAATGGGATATGTAAAATAAGATTAAATGCGTATTCTCTGTCTTTGAAGGCTGCCCAGTGGCTTTGTGTAACTCTACCTTCTGTCGAGTATCATTTCAGCAAATTTAAAGACTGCTTGTCCAGGAAGGGATCCAGACAGTGAAGCTTTAATCCCAGTCATCTCTTTATATGTGTCCTTGGCTGGAACAGGCTAAAGAAAAGCGGCATTCTCAACCCACTGGTGATTCTCTTCTATTCCACATTACAATAACATCACAGGTTTTTACCACAAAAATGTCAGGCTTCTTACAGCAGTAAGTCTTAGGGCTGTAAACATTTATACAAGTGTCTTTGAGAGATTTGGGCATAAGGGGCCTTACTGGCATTAGGGAGCAGCTGAAAATATGAGTAGGCTAACACTAGATAAAACAGAGGCAGGCAGTAACTTAATTGGCATTTATGCATTGAGAGAAGGAAAAAAGGGTAAGTTTAAACAAAAAGTGCATCTAGGAAGCTTTTAGAAATCGGGGAGGTTGCTTTCCAGACTGATTCACAGCATCTCATGTTGGCTAATTAGCAAAGCAGCAGGTTTGTGAATTTAACATCAGGGGGGTTAGGACTCGGCGGGCTCAGCTCTCGTCCATGTGTTTGCTCGGGTCTGCTCAGCCCCCTCGGTGCCTTTGCTCTGCTCTTTGGCATCTGGGGGAGCCCGGCCTCTTTTAGGGGCAGAGTTACAAGTGGCTGCACTCTGCGACAGGAGCCAGATGAGGGTGAAAGGGGCAGGTGGAGAGGCAGGAGATTATGCATTGACCGGCACGACTCAACCATCCATAAAATGATTTTCATTAATGTTTAATGTGTGTCAAAAATGTCAGCATCCATAAGACAGGCAGATAAATTATTTAGTCCTGTGAGTGACTTGCCTCTCCCCCTCCTCTTTATGTATGTAAAATGTTTGCTCTGCTTTTGTTTAGGTTTAGGATGTTGTTGGGGAAGTTAAACCGATTGCTGTTACACCCCGAGCATTTCCTTTTGAGCCCCTCAGAGGAGCTGCTGCTGCCGCTACCACGTTACTTCAGTACCTCGTTAGGGAGGTCTGGGGAGTCTGACGTCCCCTGCAAGTGGCTTGTACGTGGTCCCTGTCGGTTGCTTTTAGGTTGATTTGCAAAGGAGTAGACCCTGGGAAACTGCAGTAAGGACAGAAGAGCGGGGTGTGAAGGGAGGTCCTGCTCCCTGCAGCAGGGTGTAGGGGCTGCGGGGAGCTGCTGTCAGAACAGGGATGGTGTCTATTTGCCTGCCATGTGTCACGAGCTTAGGGCGTGGATCTTGCTTTATCCGTAACCAGGGAATTGGTGCACAGGAAGGGAAAACTCCCTTTGGAGTTGCAGGTTTGGGTGAAAAATGAGAACATTTTGATAATTTTTTTTTAAATCAGCTTCACAATAGCTGCAAGCTGAAATGATAAGCACTAGCAGAAAGAAAGAGGATCTGAAGGGGATGAGCAAAGGAAGAAGTGTATGTAGTCAGGTGGGATTTAAGGAGAGCTAAGAGGGAGGGGAATGGAAGCCTGGTTAATGGTGAGGTGCTAGTTTGTGAATGTTGGATGAACTACAATCAAAAACTAATTTAAACCCACTCCGACACTTGCAACAAACACAACCATCCTTCCCGGGCAGGGACCTTTCTGAAAGCAATGGGAACTTGGTCAGCCTGCGCATCTGTTCAGACGGGGCACATTGAACCCTGTCAGAAAAATTAAAAAGAGAGAGAAAATGTACAGATTGTTTTTAAACATGGGGGTAAGTGCAATTGCTTTGTTTGTTTGGGGTTTGGTTTTTTTTTGTTGTTTTTCTAGGGAAGTCATAGGCCTTGGGACAAGGATCTCAATTGGCCTCTAATTAAAGTTGCTTTCTTACTGTCTAGCGTGAAATCCCCCCGGGAGGCAGATGTTTGCAAAGCACACTTGAGGCACTGGCATATGGTTCCTTTGTAAGGCTGGCGTTTCAGCAAAGTGCCTCCTGAATGTTGTACATAATTAGATATTTTATTTTATTTTATTGTCCTGGAGAAGTTGCTGGCGGCTGGGGACATCCAGGATCCAAGAGGGAGGCTTTTTGAGAGACGGATGGGAAGCCCTAAGCACATCACTGATACGTGACAGGTGCTGGCAGATGCCCTGCTGCAGCTTTTTGGAAAAAGCATGTCACCTAAACCAAGGCGAGTTAAAGGAAATTATTCTGACTTACAGAATTTAACGGAGGATGAGACCCTGGGTACCCAGCCTCTGCAGCTTCACAGAGGATGTGCATCCTTCCTACAGGAATCCATCAGCAGTCTGAACTTTTTACAGGATTATAAAATTCTGAGGAATGTTTCCATAAAGAATCCAGTTGTAACTGAGAGAGGAGTGAAATGAAAAGGAAATATTGATGCACACTAAGCTTGGGTAGAAACTGTGCATCCCTTAAAATGTGACTTCAGATGGCAAATGACCCATAGCTCGCTCTTTACACCATAAGAGGCTGTTGCACCTGGGTGGTCACTGACGTGTAGTGCGATCAACAACAAAACACTTAGTGATTAAAAGCTCAAGGTGCTAATACACTAATTTCCCTCTGGGACAGCACATCCATCCCTTGCACACTTAGAAATAAAACACAGAATTCTTTGTCAGACGACCATCCTTGTGTCAGATGACGTCTCCCTTTCCTGCCCCAAAAGTCATTTCTGTGATCACCAGAGCAATTCTTTCCTACTGTCGGTGCCTCATTTTTGCATGTCTATAAAAGTACATTGCAACAGTTCCCTGCCTTGGAAAGGTTTCTTTGAGACAAAATTAATTTATATTTGTGAGGTCTGTGAACCTGACTGCGCTTTACTACCGTGGGCAGTCATTAGTTCTGTTCTGTAGAGAAGAAAACCAAGATCTAGCACAGTAAAAACAGATTGTTCAGGATCGTAAAGCAGTTTAGGAGCAGAACCACAAATAGAACCATGTCTTTTGACTAGCAGTCAGATGTGCTATCCACGGGGCTACCTATGCTGTCTAATTATTTTTCTAAGGATAGGAACTGAAAGATCTCAGCCTGGTTCCAAAATCTTAATGGAAATAAAGAGGAGATGCGTGAAAGATTGGCTCACAGTCATTGCATTCTGTTAGCATCTCTGTTACTGTGTGTTTAAAGTGAAATGAATAAAGTCATTCCCCGTGGATGGGGATGAAGCAGACCCTTCACCGCAGGTTGTGCATTGGTTTGGTGTCCTTCTGATGCTTTTAGTGGTTCTGTGCTGCGTATGAAAAGGGGAAGCCTGGCAGTTGGTTTAGGTGGGATGCACAGGGTGCGATGTTTGAGGCTTCAGATGCAGCACACAGCATATTATAGTCCACATGTGCACAGAGGCCGGTGAATTTGCATGCTTGCTGCAAGCGGCTCTGTCTTGAAGCCCTGCCTTTTCTTTGGCATGCTTTCAAGCTGGGGCTACTGTTTAAATGTGTGGACGTCCAAAGGCGGTGCTGGGAGGCTCAATGCTGCCAAGTACCTCGTGGAAGGAATAACAATCTCAGCAATTAGCAAGCTCCCCCAAAGCCCAGCCCTGCCTCTCGTGGTGTCTCAGGCAGGGCAGGGAAGGGGGCTGTGCTGACAATGGCTGTCCCTGTGCAAGGATTCAAGTAGTGGGGAATCAGAGGGACCAACCTGCTGGTGTAGAGGGGGCAGAAAAGCAGCTGGACCTCTGACAAACACTGGCAGTGGTAGCCTATAGTATTGCCACCCAATAGCTGTGACCAGAAGGATGTTCCAGCAAGCAGTAGTGGTGTATAATTAATAAAAGGAAGGACAGAATAAGGAAACGCAGAGAAAATAATATTAGTCTTAGACTGAGCCTAAGTATTGCATATAAAACTAACATTCATCTTTTCATTTTAGAACAAATGCAAGAATGCAAGAGTGTAACTTTTGTCTCAGCTAAGATAAAGTGCTTGATGTGGTGCAGTGAGATTAGTCTTGTGTGTAGACCATCTGTTTGGTGTCCATGATTCTTGCAACTTTTGAGGCTATGGCTAGTGTGTCAATCTGCACACTACATCTGGTGGCATAAAACCGTTTCCTCCATACAAGACTAACAGGAGTACGAGATATCAGTCACAGCAGACTTATTGTTGGATCCTCTATGAGGCACCTGTAACCCACTTGGCATACCTATATGTCTATAATCCTGTGTTTATATACACTTACACATGCAGGAATAAGTAGACTTTCACCACAAACGTAACTGCAGAGTCTTGCAGGCTCCTGGAGGGCTCAGGGCACTAAAATGCTCTTTCTTTGCATCAGGGATCAGGCTGTTGTCCGCAGAGGAGTGATCGGCAGATGCAAAGTGTCCAGCCCCATTTTTCTCTGCCAGATGGTGCTAAAATCCTAGTCGGGAGCACATGTTGCTTCTATTCAACCAAATGCTCATGCCATGCTGTGGCCTCTCTGCCCCTGGACCAATGAGCCTCAGCCAGCAAAATCCCAGTGGCCAAGGCTCTGGCAGCCCTCAGCTGAGCCCCTCTCCATGGCTTGTAGAAAATCAGAGAAATCAAACTAGGAAAGCTCACAGCTCTGCAGGGACAGACAATAGTGTTCAGGAAAGGGAGGAAGGGGTTAAAGAAGGTTTAGCACACACACAAAATAAATATTTGAGGCAGAAATGCAGAACGAAAGAATAATGGAAAGAGAGGGGCAGGAGGAGGAAGCAAGAAGTGTAAAGAGAAGAAAAAAGAGGATTATATTCTGCCGGAAAACAAAGGGATGGTTGTATGAGAAAGCATTGGGGGAATGAGAGTTCAGCTCTGCACAAACTTTCTGTCTGACACCAGACAAGTCAATCTCTCTGTGTCTCAGTTTGCGACGGCTACAGTGGGAATAATAAAGTCTCCTTTGTTCTGCCTCTCTCTGCTCACATCAGTCCCTTCTGCTTGTAGGTAGTAGAAAGCCAAGATGCTACCGTACTGCAAACAAACATCAAATCCACGGAGACACCGAGGGGAGGAAAAAAGAGGTCGGAAGGCAAATAGGTTATGATAAACCTAGGAGAAAACTGCTCCAAAAACCAGGGGTGGGGAGGAGATACAGGAGAGTCCTTCACTGTGGGAAGAAGAAAGAAACAATATGGACCAGATTAATTCTCCTGTTGCCTCCTGGACTCCAGTAGAGTTCCTCAAAGGATTGGTTTAGCCCAAGGAGTTCAGTTCTGTTTGGTTAAAGAAACTTCATGCCAAAGTTTTTAAACAGTCAAATCTGTACTGAGAACTATGAGAATGTGGGCTGCCTTTCCTGAAGCATTGCATGGGACTTGGGATGAACA
>NW_010424094.1:27886-40897 GCF_000710305.1 Buceros rhinoceros silvestris | reverse complement strand
CTGCTGAAGGCATCAGGAGCCAAGTGATTAAGCCTCATGCAGTTCTCTGACAGGAGGCTGCCTTCTTGCCTACACATACTTTTTTAAGTATAGAAAGTATTTCCATATTTCCAGCAGCTGATCTTTATTTGAAGCCAAGAGCTGCATTTTTCAGATTAGAGCTGAAGCTTTTCTAGGAAAACCCACCAGTGGAGCAGCCCATTGGTCCACCTAGCCCCAGACAGTGTCTCCATCAGAGGCCCTGCACTCTGTTTAGAGAAAGAAATCCTCTCTCCAGAGTTCATTTATATTTCACTCCAAGAGTTAGAGTTTGGCTCTCACTCCAAAGTCTGCAGGCTTTTATTCTTTCCAAAACTCTTGCTTATTTTATTAATCTTTACAGTTCCCTGGAGATGGTTGCACATCTCTAACCCATTTGGGAAGCCCCTTGAGCTGCTGACCTCTGCATCCTGTGGCGGAGAGTTCCCCAGGACAGTTGGGGGATTTTGTGTGGGGAAAAAGGAATTTTCTTTCTCAATTCCGTGTTTGCTGCATTTAACATGGGAGCATGCCTTAAGCTTCCCTTCTCACCCAGCTGGCTCCTCATTACAGCATCTCACTTCAAACTGTGAGCTGCTTCTGCTGCACAGGGAATCCCTGCTAGGAGACGGGCTGTGTGCGATGCTGCTCTGCCCTGAAACGTGACTCAGCCATGGTGAGGATCCACTTCTTAAATTTTTCAGTGCTTCCAAGTTTACAAAAATACATTATTCTGTCATCTGCTCCTGCAGGCATGGTGGGTTTGCTTCTCATGTCGCTGGAGCAACAAAAGTCTGTGGATAGTCGTAGTGTCCCCGCTATGTGGATAGCGCACTAAGCCAGGACGTGGTGATAACAGTGCACTTCAGGGTCGCTGGTCCGTGGCACCATGCTCTCTGCACCTCTCTTTTGGTAAAGAAGTGATTACAATGCTCAAGCTTCTTTGCAGACCATGGTGAGACTTGCAGGTAGAAGGGCGAGAGGGGCACTCTTGTGTAGTCCCGTGCTTATGATGATGGTGAACCACCAAACCAGTGCATGGACAATGGACAGGATGGCTCACTGTTCATCCATGTGTCCTTCTCTGTCCTTCTGTTGAAGGAGGTCTTGGGTCTTCCAGGGGTAGGAGAGAGCTGTAGGGCAGGACACAAAGCACAGCCTTTGTCACTGGCTAGTAATGAACTGGCTAGAAGGTTGTATACCTGGTTCTCTGCAGCAAAAATTAGAGGGTACTATGTGGACGTGGCTTTGGATCCGGCATACAAACAAATAAACCAAATTTATTAGGAACAGCTGGGGAATAGCATGAAAATGACCATTCTTAGGGATGTGCTTATGATATCTTCTGAACTGGGAATGCATCGTTGCTGCACTGGAGCCTCCTGAAGGCAGGTTTTCTGTTGCTTTTGGAGCCCTTATTACAGCCATTGGTTTTCCTGGTTATGCATCCCTTCCCCCAGCCCTTGCAGGAAAACCTGGCAGCGTGCTCTGAGATGTGGCTGCTAACATGAGGATTTTGTCAGGAGCTGGAGTGACCTCTGAAAGCAGTGGCTGTGGCCTCATCTGTGGGTCGTGAGCTGTCACTTGGGTGAGCACATACATCACCCAGAGCAAGGGCATTGCTTTAGGCCCTGATCTACCTTCAGGAGTCTCCTCCTTCATCCCAAGGGAAGTTGTCGATTCCCTGGCTGTAGGACAGGCTCACAGTTTTCTAATTTGTTCATCATTTGGGAGCGCGACTGACCTGTCCTGTGGGATACAGAGTGGGGCAGCACTGTCCCCATTTGTGTCTTGTCTTGCCTCTCCTGTGTACAGTCAGGACATTGGGGCTGTTAGCAGTGAGCCTCTTGCCTGCAGCCTGCTCTGCTGCTCCTCAGGAGTTGGCTGTCTTTAAAAGTCATACATTTTCCTTCTGGCCTCCATGCGTATTATCTCTGTGAGATGCAGTTCTTCCTTCTGGGAGAGTGTTTGAATTTGTCCTTCAGCCCTCAGTATAGTGGGCTCTTGCTGAGAAGTCCTTCCTGTGTGTTTGACATATTCGAATGCTGCACCCACTGACACTGTTTTGGAAACGTTCACTAAGGCTCCAGTTGTACGTCTACTGCGCAGTTAAGTGCCCAAGAACTGACTTTGCTATTTCCCTGACATATTTAACAAATATTGGCCAAATCTCAGCATGCAGTGACACTGCTGATCTTGCAACTGGAGAACTTTGGCCCAGCACTGCAGTGTCTTCAAGCCGTTGTGATGTGTCTAGCACACTGGCTGTTCTTGTTTGCTTCACGATTGGATGAGATGCTTATATACAAAGCTGCTTAAACTCCAGATGTTGCCTGTGGCTGAAGGGTTCCTACCTTTGGTGTGAGAGCTAGCTGCAGCCTGGGATCTGAGCGGATAAGTTTTCAGCAAAGTCTCATGTATTTAACACGGAGCGCACAAAGCCCTGCTTGCTTTAACACAGAAAGAGTTCAGCAACCTGGACTGGTTCCCCAGGTCCCAAAGCACTGTACTGACACTAAGTGCTCTTTAGGGACCTCTCAGGACCCTGCTCCAATGCCTGCTCAAACTGCAGTCACATTGGTCTTGGCCTTGCTCTGGGTTGCCTCACTCCTTTGTGTGCTGAGTGTCACGAGCGTAGGCTCAGCTGGAGAGCTTGCTCATCTGCTGGAGCTGAGCGTTGCAGAGGTGACACCTGAGAACATGTGGGGACACCGCGATATAGTTGTAGCCATGGTCACTGGTGAGGGAGATATTTGCATGAACCAGTCTTGTTTCACAAGCTGATCGTGAGTGCCTCATTCGCTGTTAACAGTAACTCAGGCATAATAATACTAACGCTTGTAGGTGCACTGATTCAGCTGCAGGTGAAAATGGCTGTTATGGTTCTTCATCCTGCCTGTTCTGTGTCTCTGCAGGGATCAAACCACTGTACCTTTACTGGCTGCATGATGCAAGAAATAGATGACAATACATAGCAGGGGGCTTTTATCCCCATTCCCACTTGCAGACCCAAGTGGTCAGGTGTCATCCGCTGAACGTTGTCCTGCCAGTCAAGAAATCTGCTTGGTGAGAAGAGTCTCATCTCAGAAGAATGGTGGTTGCTGCCTGCCTGTGAAAGGCAGAAAGTGAAAATACAGAGTTTGAAGTGTGTTGTACTCTTTGGTGAGCTGGAATAGATTTAAGGCCTTATTGAAGATCATTGTTGTGATGGGTATTCAGTACTCATCAGCGATGGATGAATTATTTTTCAGAGGAACTGCAAAGATGTCCTCCAAACCCACCTTTTGTTTTGTTATAGCACTGATGGAATAGCAGCGTCTGGCTTGCTGTGGGGTGAGCTGTTTCTGCTGGCCTTCTGTGAAGCAGAACGATGCTGTTAGTTGCTGAAACCATCAGCTATTCTTTTCCAAAGGCTTCCAGGAGAGTAAAAGTCTGGGATTTCTTTAGTGAACTTTCAGGAGACGTGAAATAATTCAGCACTGTGGGGAAGGCAAATGGCCTGTGCAGGTATATTTAACATGTAATTAAACAGCATCATGAATTACGTGAGGATATGTTGTGGCTTCAAACCGCTCCTTACCCAGGGAAACTTTGGCTGGTTCATAAGCATGTCTTCCCTCTGAGCATGGTCCCATGGTCCCCACCTTGAGCTGTTCCACCTCCAGCTGTGCCGTGTAGAGCAGAAAAGGGGGAAGGGGAAAAGCCTTTTTACAGCCAGACCCTGTGCAAATGTGTCTCAAGGGCTGGTGCTAAATGGGTGTGTATGTCCTGTAATGTTCCCTGCAATTTTGCCTGGACTGTGTCCAAGACAGTGAAGGGAAAGGCTCCTGGTTCAGTGTGCAATCTGGGCATCTCCCAGGCTTGATAGTGTGGTCTGTGTAAAAGGCAGCGGGAATAAATCTGGTTACCTGGTGGGAAATCTGTTAACCTTTCAGAAACTCTGAAGGATAAAGTGATGGGCTGATGCTCTGTATTTTCTTTTCACAAGCATTGATGCTACCGCTGTTTGTGTATCAGCCATTGGGGTCTGTTTCTGTGCCTTTATGTAATTTATAAACTATCTCTGGTTTCATTTTGAGAAACATTGAGTGCCCATGAAGCTGGAAGCAAGGATGTACTCTCTTCTAATGTGGCTTTCCTGCTTTCCTCTGTTCTGCAGGTTCTTTTCGAAATGATGGTTTAAAAGCTGCTGATGTCCTTCCTATACTGAAAGAGAAAGTGGCCTTTGTGTCAGGTAAGCACATCTTTTCTGGATTCCTCCAGCCCAGCATGATCACTGCCTGCCACATCCTTGTCCTTATGGTGCTGTGGAGTCATGGGGAAGCAGTTTCGTGCTTGGACCTGGTGGTGTTTAAATTAGCTCTTCTGCTAAGAAAAGGGCTGTACGTGGAACAGGGCTACCCAGTAATACCCAAAATGTTGGAAATTGGCCCGTGCTGATTTTCTTCATGTTCTGAGGAACTAGTAAACGGGCAACACAGACGGGATGAAATGCCTTTTCTCAGCTCCAGCGCAGACCTGTGCTGTATCAGCATTCAGCTCAGTTCAGGGATTCTGCTTTGGGTTCAAGGTCAGTGAATAGCATTAATTCCAGTTTGTAGGAAGCACTCAGACCTGTAAATCACTGGTGATTCGTTTGCAATCCCAATCAACTTGCAGTTAAAAGCACCATTGATGCTACATTTACATAGTAACTCAGATGCTCAGAGGTCTTCTGTCCAGTACAAAGATTTACAGCCTTCATTCAGGAGACAGATCTTCAGGACCTGGGGGTGGATGAGGACTCGACAATATGGAAAAGGCTTTGAGAATGGCTTGGATTATATTGTTTCTGGCGAATTGTAATTCCAGTGAATTATAGCCTGTCAAGGAGAGGGCAAAGGGAAAGTCTGAAGCGATCGTAACCTTACATGGTCACGCAAAGTGGCAGCATCAACCCAGAGTATTTCCAGTGCCACCGTTTCTAAACCAGGCCACTTTTGGTGATCTTCCCTGTTGCAGTGAGAAAACCTGCATCAAAAATAGCCACCCACCTTGTTCGCACTCTTTGCTGTTTGTTTCCTTCATCTCTGCAATAATGCTGACTGAAGAGGGGAGGAGAGTAGCAGCGAGGCTGTTAGGTACCCAGACTCTTCTATCTGGCTCGCCACCCAAGTGCCAGAGTGGGGCCTGTGAGGATGCGGGTTATCACCCTGCTGAGCCGTGGAGATGCGTGGCCAGGCAGGAAATGTTTTTGCCTTGACTAATGGTTGGTGTGAGATGTCTTCCTGTGTGACAACAGTTAAATGGTCCAGGGATCACGAGTCTAGCAGTGATTTGGGCAAACGGTTGTAGCTCTATAAACTCTAAACTTTCTGAACAATGACATGAAAATCCAGTTTGTGAAACACCAAAAGCCTTGTGTGAAAACCCAGGACTATCCCAACAGTACTCATCTGCAGGACTACTTTACCTCAGACTGGTGTCTCGTTCTGAATGTCCTGAGATGTTTTATGTGGTTGCACTGCTCGGAAGAGGGGAACACAGTCATAAAAATGCAACCATAAAAACACAGTGTGCTTGCAGACTTGTTTGTGACACAAAGCTGAACTGCGCGCTTGGGGCAAGTGAAAGGGAGGGATTTCTGCAGGGACTGTGTTGGAATTCAGTTCTTGGCTCCTGCTGTTGCTTCACATCAAAATGTCTGCAGGATCATTTGGTAATTCGTGGAATATTTAATAACGACAACCTGTCTGGATCATTTATATAGCCCCTTCCACTGGCGGTGCCTGCATTCAGCTCTGAGCCAGAAGGTCTTGCACCAAATCATCAGCTCGTTAGATGCTGTCCTGGGCTGAGCTTGCTTTGTGGGGGGGCGTTAAACAAGCAGTGCCAACACGATCCCCCGGGGTTTTGCACCAGGATCCGCTGCAGGGAAGGGACAGCTTGCTCCTTGTAGACTCACCAGCCTCCAGACTTGTATCTGCTCAAAATGTGCCTGTTCCTGACACAGTGAGATAGATAACGGTCCTAGAATTTACACCTCCTCTCCATGGTCTCCAAACGCAATGACTGTGGGCAACAATTCTCAGGGGCCTTTGCAGATGGAATGCTCTGAGCTGCTAGTGGCTTACTGCAATAGCCCCGTTGTCACCCTCCAGCCCAGAGTCTAAGTACTGCCCAGTCTTCCTCTGGGGTGGTGTAATAAAGCAGATCAAGAAAAGCATTTGAGCACTTCAGCTGATGGTTAGGTTCTTTTCAATTAGAATGCAGTGACTTACTAAGGTATGCTTTGAGCCCAGAGCAGAAAATGTTTGCCAAAACAGAAAAATCAAATAGCTGGGCTCTGCAAGACAAAAAACCCCAGTTGTTCTGTAGTTAACACAGACTCTGGGAGCACACTGCATTTGTAATCAGGCTTCCTCAAGGAGAAGGAGAGTTTTATTGAGACTTCTTCAGAGTTTTATACGACAGTTAATTTTAACAATAACACTACAGTAAAGTTGTCAAGGGGGTTCTCCTTACACCAGCAGAATTTATCAGCATGGACAAAAAAATCTCAGCTGAACATCCCAGTTACATAATTTGCTTCTTTTCTCATCTGCTGTGGCTCACCAGCTTGTTTTTTAGTCCATGATTCAACAGGAAAGCTGCGGAGAACAACCAAGCTCCATCAGGCAGGGGCTATACCATGCCTCATGTTTCGGTGCTGTGGATGCTCCACACGTGGACCATGCAGAGCAGCAGGGCAGCGACAGTAGCTGCTGCCTGCTCCAGAACAGGCACTTCAGGACCTGCCTGCACAGCTGTGTAATCTCTGAGGAGCACTTGAGCTTTCAGAAGTGCACTTAATTTCAGAGTTGAAATACAGCCTAACAAGTTGGGCATGGATTCATCCAGCCTAAATGCTGTCTGGGACTCCGTGCCTGGCACTTCCCCTCGGCTGGCTCAGCCAGCAGCAAGCAGCAGGCGCAGGGCTCTGCATCCGCAGCTCCACGCCACGGGAAAGCTGAGGGGATGATAATGTTGGGATTTTTTCCTGGAACTGGTTCTTGATTTCTTCCAGTGATTTCATGTATGAGCTAAACTGAACCCGAGCAAAGTTCATGTGTGTGTCTAAACAGCACTTGAAAATCCCATTCCAGCCCTCATCAGCTGAGAGGTGGCCTGAGCAGTTGGGGGAGGGGTGCACCCTGGCCATCGCTGTCTGATTGCTCTCATCGCTGACCTCCTGGAAGCAGATTAAGCAGGGAGCTGGTGGCGGGAGACTTTGGCCACCTGCTTGTTGCCTAAACCCTGATAAAATCTTGGCTTCTCCTGGGTGGTTCGCGGTGTTGCTTCCAGCACTGGAATGGCTTTTGGAACCCTTAGGGAGCTACAGGCCAGAGACTGATTTTTTGTGTTCTGAGAAGGAGAAGAGTGTAGAAGAAAGGAAATAAAACAGGCTGCGGATTATTTTTGGTGGATTTTTTCAGTGAGAGGTGGTGAAATATTTTGGAAGCTGGGCTTGTAGCCCTAGGAAACACAGATGCTGTTTTAGAAGAGTAGTGTAACTTGGGATGTTGTTCAACTGCTTGATTGTATTTACAGGAGATTCTCTACTGATCAGCGCAATATGGGGGGAAGCATATGAGGCTCTTAGGAGAGGGAGGGCAGCGTGTTACCGTGTTCCCTTCCCGCACATGGAACTTTTCATACACTTAGGCTATGCAGAGCTTGTTAGTTGACCGATGCCATGGGTCTCAGTCAAAGCACTTGTCCCTTCACCACGTCCCACCCAGAAGAGTCTCTCAGGATCCTTCCTGGTGCTTCCCATTCCCTGGAGGGCTCAGAAGAGCAGCAGTGTGTGGGCTCCCGCCTGTCACCCAGGTACTGTCTGCTCCTCTGCAGAGGCAGGAGTACAAAGGAGGAGGTTGGCCAGGTTTCTGAGAGGGTGGGTGAGCACGGAGGAGTCAGCAGCAAGCGGCAGAAGGGTGTGATAAGCTGGTGAGCTGCTGCAGCTCTGACAAGCAGAGCTCCCAGTGCGTGTTCAGTGAAGCAGAGGGATTTTCCCTGCACTTTGGGTGCAAAAAGGCATGGGGCAGAGAGAAGCGGATGCAGCAACAGTTTGCCCCTCTCCGCCCTTCAAAAGCCCCGTGTCCCCAACCCCACATGTCTCAGGAGCTGGGTCACAGCCACATCTAAGCCTGGCTGAGGGCTGGAGGGAAAACAGAGAGAGATTTCCCAAAAGGTGTTTCAGAGGAGGAATTTCAGTGTAACTAGATCGGATGAAAGGACAACTTTGCAATTAGGTTTCACTAAATTTAGGCCAGCAGGATGAATCACCGAGTAAGGCCCAGAGGGAAGGACACCAATTTTCCCAAAACCTTGTCTGAAGACACCACAGGTCACTTAGTGCCAGAGGTACATGGGACCACGTGTGGAGGGGCATGCTTTTTCTTTTTCTGTGATGGATGGATTTCATTCTTCAGAGAAAGGATTGAAATCAGACCCCGGGGTCCTCTGGGCACTGCAAGAGTTAAGATCCAGATTTCAGGGGCTTTCAGATGCCAGTTTGTGGACACTGGAATTTATATTGGGTTGGGAATAGAACTAACCAAAATATTTTAATTTTGAATGATGTAAACATTTTGTATTTGCACAAAAAGTTTGATTTAAATTAAAAATTTTCGTTCTCCTCTTCCTCTGGAATGGAAATTTCAAATGAAACATCAACAGTTCTGCATTTTGCAACAGAAAAATATCTTCCATTTTATATAATTTCCTGATGTAGTCTGAAATCAATAGAAAATCCAAAAAGAGGAAATATGCTGTTAGAAAACATAGCATTGCTTGACTATTGAATTTTCCTAGTGGTTGGGGGCCATCATGCTTTTGTCTAGAATTTGCGGCTGTGTCGATGGAGATTTTTCTTTGAAGAAGAAAAGGAGGAAGTTTAGATTGTAAAGTTTCCAGGTCTTTTAATGAGGCCTGAGCCTGCTGGGGTTTGTTGTTGTTGTTTGTTTGTTTTTTTCCTTTTGTTTTTCAAAAGTATTAGGTCCTTTTTGAGGATGGAGAAGAGCCTTTACCTATAGGGGCTGTTTCGATATCCTCATTGGGACTCTAAGGTTAAAGCAGAAATCAAAATTTTTCCCGGGGTTTCTGATTTTATTTGCAGGTTGTAAATGTAGTGCGCAGAATCAGTTTCTGTATTTCTTTCCATACATTTTACCGTAGCCATGGACTAGATTAAGCAATTTCTGAGGACAATGTCTAGGCACTGCCAGCACTTACTGTCCTGGCGCTCGGACACCAGCAGCTTGCCAAGATCTGCCAGTACCTCCTTAGAGCAAGGAGATTTCTCCGTTATGTACTTCCTCAATTAGCGTGTGTGAGAGTAGTGATACAGCCTGTACTGCCTTGTGGAGAGGCAGAAAGGTTACAGCATATTACAAAACTGGACGAAAAATCAGCCCATTCAAAATTTCTATGTAAAAAGGCTTGCAAGAACTTGCAGGATCACAAGTCATTGATTGGGTGTCATCCAAACACGCTGGACCCTGACCAGCTCCTGGTTGATGGGTCCCTGCATCCTGACACAGAGCTATAGCTTCTCAATTAATGATAGGGACTTTCAAAAGAACAGTGAGAGGAAAAACCTGAGCCTGTGAAGCAAGAAGGTCTGTATGTATCCCATCCCGTTCCAGCTCACAGGGTTTTCTCGTCCTTAAAGACACAGTGAGCTCCATAGGTATCTCAGCAAAGGTCTCATCTTCATTTTCACAGGCAGTCAAGGGTTCTCCTTATACAGAAATCAAGGCTGTGAGCTTATACATCAATGTAAGGACCCAGGGCCAGCATCTGACATAATGACTATGATAAGAGCCAACCATTGCGGTCATTTTGCAGTGTGCTCTTCTGTCCCACTAAAGACACTTGTCACTTCCTTATTTCTGTGAAGGCACTTTGGTTTGTAGGCTTACCTTTTTTTCCTAAGAAATTAATTTTACCTGACAAGAGCTGCTGAAATTCACGACTGGACATCCTCTCTGATTGGCTGGGTTTTTTAAATACTTCTTTCCATGGGAAAACATAAGCTATTTGAAATGGAAATACTTTGCTGGAATGTGCAATTTCAGAAACATTTTCATCTGCTAGTGTTTTCCAGCTGTAGACTGAATTTCGTCTTAAAACCAAAGAGGGAAAAGCCTTCCCGATAGCAATTATGTAAGTCCAACAGCTTGAACTCTCCCCTGAACTTGCATTAATTTGCAGGATCCTCTGTTTGGCTGTAGCTGTTGAGGACTTACCTGCTGGGCATGTGGCAAACCTGAGCCGCCGGATATAGTAAATCAGTTTGTCATACATTTCACTTTGCTGATGAACATCAGAAACTTCACCATGGCTGTTTCTCTGTGCTTATCTCAAAAGAGGAAGACAGACAGTGTGTGGTCAGGGTGAATATGGCCTCTCTTTGTTTCCCCTTCTTCTGCACAGCTTCTAGCCCAATGGGGTGAGTTTGGAGTCCTTGCCATCAGCAGCGGGACTGGCACTGCCGTGTGCTGTTTTGTCCCTTTCCCTTCTCGAGGGGCAAGAGGCTGTGCAGTGGGGTGTGCTGTTTTAGAAGATTAGGGGGTTATGTTGTTCAGTTTCTTGATTGCTTTATAAAGATATACATCTGTGGTACAGGAGGTGAGATCCAAAAAACCTAATTTGCAGCGGGGGCAAAGGCAGCAAGGTTTGCATAGGTGTGAGTAAGGGTCAGCGTTGAAGTACTGATGCTCCCTCAGTACTCCACAGCAAACCAGCTTCCTCCAGAGGAAGAAACTGGCTCCTCTGGACTCTCTCTGGAAGTTTTGCCTTCCACACAAAGAAGCTCTTCCTTTGATTCAATGAGTCTCGCTTGTCCTTAGTTTTGCTGTCCTGGGGCAATAACTTTCTCTGTGGGAATGAGACAATTTTCCCAGTAGCTTTTTGGCGAAATATTTGCATAAATCAGCAAAGGTGTATTCCAAGCCACAACAGGTGGTCTCTTCAAGTCTGTCCGTTGGCTCTGGGAGATTGCGTAACAAAGCTGCCTGGTGGGAAATGGGAACCTCCAGTGGCTGCACTGAGCATCTTGTCTACAGCCACTGTTCTGCTCTGCCCAAGACTCTTCTGGAGGGAACATACAGCCTTGTTTCTGGAGTCATTAACCCTAAATGTAGTGTTGCAAATGTTGGTCATTAGGGTTTGATTCAGGCAACTGTCTCTGGGATATGGGATGCTGTGAAGAGGAAAAGCCTGGAGGATCAGACCCTGGCGACAGCATTGCAGCTCTGTTAATTTGCAGGTGGCCTTGTTGTGGAAGCTTAAATTCCCATTACTGTTGCACTAGAGTCACCTGTTCAGAACCAGCTGAATCTGAGGGTGCTCATACAGATAATCCTGAGTATGACCTCTGCAACAAATTGAAGCTGGAGGAATTTTCATATAGAGGGCTGTTTACAGGATGTCTCTGCAAGCAGAGTCTCACAGAGCTCGGCTGTGGCAGGGAAAGGAATATTATTTTAAGGCTCTGGATACAAATTCCTTGATACTTTGCTTTCCTAGGAAGTCTGTCAATTACATTTAGAAATCCAGAGCGTATTGTTTGTCATTTTGTCAAGACGCCTGACATCAGCTGAGCTCGTTCTGTCTCCTAGTTCTCTGCTTTATCATTCATTTTTCCACCATATTTTGGAATGAAGTACTTTTTGAGGAGTATTTCAGCTCCTCAGCTCCTCTGGAAACTCACTTATGGTCACAGCATAGTCTGCAATATCAAGATTGATCAGTTTATGATCTGCAGGGGTCACATGAAGCAGCATATTCATTTGAACTGCAGTAGACATCTGAACGGAGGCCAGAGACACTGTGTACTATTCCTGTCTCCGTTGCTGATGTGTTGCAGGACCTTAGACAAGGTACTTGGGAGCCTTGATGTGCCTTTAACATTTGTCTGTGTTTATGGTTAATCCTTGTGAATTCATGCTCATAAAGAGAGCGCAAAAAGAAGCAGAGGGCTGGAATCCTTTAAAAATAGATAAAGGCAAGCCGGTAAGTATCAGGGTAGAATGGCTGATAGAACCGGAGAGACGCAGCTTGAAAACAGAGCTCGATAAAATCATTATCTGTTCTATGCGAGAAGTCTGCGTTAAAGGAAACTGAAAATTTCCTGTCGTAGACAGACTTACACAAAACTGGAATTTCAGTGCTTTGTGTATTTTCAGGAGTGGATTGTGCCTCAGCACTTGAAGTTGGGAGGGCCCGCACACAGGGTTCACTTTAGTAACGCTGTGTTGGCCAACATCTTGACTTACCTGTGGGCAGCTGGAGCCACCATAGGCAGGAGCGCTTGGGCCCACCACTGAGAGGAGTAAGAAGCCGGTTCCGGCAGCTGCGAGGACAGGAATCTTGTGGCTGGAGTCCCTTCCCTCTTGATTGCGGGCTTGACCAGAAAAGCGGTCATCAGAAGGTCGCTGATTGCTGCCTGCTTCCTTGCAGGTTTTCTGAGGTTTCTTTAATGTTGTTGTTTAATGTGGTGTGCATCACACTGCAATGTGCCTTGTACGATTTGTGGCAGTAAAATGATGTAATTCTACTTCTGGGAACAAATGCTGAAATTAGGAATGGTTTCTGTAATGGCTACAAGAAAGGGAGATGGGAAGAACCAGCAAGCAAGCCACTGACAGGCAAGGCCATCAGCAAACATTTGGTAGGAGGAATGCAAGACATACATGGCTAAATATTTGTTCTTGGTGTTCTTTGTGCCCTGAAGAACATGTGTTTTTCTGACTCCTTTTTCCAGAGAACTAATAACTAGACCATCTGTTTGCCTCTCGAAATCAGAGCAAATCCCATGAAAACCTACCTTGAAAAACAATTAGAAATTATCAGCTGTTTGTTTTAGCATTTAATAACTGTAATTAGCAAACCTAATGACGTGTTTGATTATTGCATCCTGTGTCTGTGAGCCCAGTGGGAGGCAGGAGATGGGACATATCGATTAGAGCG
>NW_010424094.1:14722-27792 GCF_000710305.1 Buceros rhinoceros silvestris | reverse complement strand
GTTCAGACTCGACTTCCATTTTTTATTCTCTTTTAAAACAGTATGCAGGGTGGTTCTCTGAAGAGATTGTGCATGGAAAATTGGCCTTGAGATCCTGGTTGACTTGAAGCAAGATTAGCCTCCTTGGGTGGATTGTGAACAAGCAGAGGCAGAGTTTCTATAAAGTTTTTAGTTGCTGACTTTTAGCCTGAGCACTACAAAGCTCTAACACCGTGGACTATGAGTCAGAAAACCTCATTTCTACTCCTGGTTCTTCAAGTGAATTGCTGTGGGATCTGGGCTGAATAACTGCTCTGCTTTTGACCTCACTATTCCCCTCAGTAGAAAAGGAGATAATAATAAAGAAAGGAAAGGTCTAGATCCCTTGTACAGCCAATGCCAAGAAATTTTCTTCTCTTTTAATGGCTGTTGCCATCTGTTGGGAGGCTCTGTCAGGTGAGATGAGGGCTCTAATATAGGCATGTTAGGTGTCTGAAGTTCGGCAGTCCCATTCAGTCTGCCTAGAAAAGATGAGATTTGCAGTTATAAAGTGCAGTGGAAAAGCATCATATGATTAGTACTTAAGAGAGTAAACAGCAGTTCCTGAACCCTGCAAGTCTTAATGGTGAATTAAACATACTGTGGTTTGTTCTGGGAGAAACCTGATGTTCCTTCATACAGGCACTTCATAGAATTGTAAATTACGCAGGCATTCATAAAAATTAGGGATTGCTCATGAATAATTTGTGAAGAAGTGAAAGGTTTTATTATATACGATGCTCTTGCAATAATAATTTCCACCCTATTGCTTGAAGCATAGAGCTGTACTTTTATCACAAATGAGGAACGTTCGTTTCTAAACCTCACATTTCTTGAGATTTGCCCCATGTCTCTTTGCTCTTCTGTGCCATAGGGCTGGAAGGAATCAGTCCAGGCACTTATTTATCCTTCCATCATCCAGAAACCTCCAACTGGGTCATCACGTAACCTTCCACCTTCAACAAGATTTAACTGATTTTCTTCTGACTGTCCTGGTAACTTCTGACTCTGCGCTAGAGCCTTATTTATTTGGCTCCCCTGAGGACAATTTAGATGAGCTGTTGAGGGACAATTTTTATTCTGAAACAAAAACAGGACAGGAAAGTTCTGGACCCTGTTTCTTTTTCTGAAGCTGAAATCCCCATGTCACTGTTAGTAAAAAGGTCAAGAATTTTCTGATTTAACTTTTTCAGCCAACTCTAATTTAGATGGTTATATATTTACTTATTTGTTTGGCAGAGCTCACTTTGGCAGAACTGTAGGTGGGAAAGGGGTCCCTGGCCAGAAACACCATTTTTGGTTTATCAAGCCGAGATGAATGGACAGCATCAGAGTGACCAGGGCTGCTGGGCCGGGTGAAGCATAGGGCCCTTCCCGGGTGTGTCATATCCTGGGAGAGGATTATGACTGTGGGCTTGGATGTCTCCTGATCTCATCTCTTTGTGCTTTTCTACTTTGTAGAAGTATTTATATAATTGGGAATGCAGGAGAGAGGGAGTCTGACGGAGTAGTGGGTAGCAATCCAAGTTCAGGTCTCTGCTTCAGTGAATATCTGGAAGCTTTTGAAAGCCTTGGTTACTCTTGATATGACGGGAAATTTTTCAAAACCTTGAAGAGCTTCCTGTGTTGAAAAAAATATTTCCCTCCAGCTTTAGTTACTGCATTGGCTTGCCATTCTATAGGCTGGCTTGCTTTTCTATTAGACACATCATGCATGTTATAAGGGTTTTGGCATTGTTACGGTGTGTGAAATAATCTCAACAAAGGCAGAATGTGCTTCAAATGAGGAAAATTTTTTATACGTATATATGTATATAGGTCTGAAAATAAAAATGAGCTTATTTCCTTGTAAATTGGATCCTTGTTACATCACACCCCCATTCTCATGCTGTGTGGCTGTGTGGATTAGCCAAGGTGACACCAAATTC
The DNA here is from genome assembly GCF_000710305.1 of Buceros rhinoceros silvestris. Lineage (NCBI taxonomy): Eukaryota > Metazoa > Chordata > Aves > Bucerotiformes > Bucerotidae > Buceros > Buceros rhinoceros. The sequence continues at coordinate 25,846 of NW_010424094.1, read as the reverse complement.
CCATGGACCTCACCTTCATGGTGTGAAGCCGAAAGCAAATGTCAGGCACAGAGATTTGGGTGAAGATTAGGCAGGAGAGGTTTTGTACTCAGTATGTACCCTTGGCTACATGAGGGCTCAAAATGAAGACGGCATCTCACTTGTACCCCGGACAAGTCAGGCATGACCCAGCTCCAGTGGAGAGTTGCCCAATGTAGCCCTTAAGGCGCACGGCATCCATCATCAACTCTGGGAATTTCAGTGCTGCTGATCTGTAACGCAGGGTAATGTCGGCATCTCTACCTGTTCAGATGACATTTATTTAACAGACTTGGACTTGGACAGTCTGCAGTGCTGTAGAAAATTCTTTAGACAGAACTTAGGAACTTCAAAACCTTTATCTTTTTTAAAGTATATAAAGTTACAGCATTGCTATTTTTCACTGCTTCGTTGTGACTCTGGTCATGTAGAGAGAGACGCTATGCTGGAAGGTGAGCTTGTACCTATCATGGCATCAACGGAACGGACAGTTTCAGAGTCAAGTGGACGGGGGGTATGTTGTCAGATGGGAGCTGGATCTAAAAAGACTACTCCTCTGTTCTGGAAGCAAGGACAGCTGGAAAACCTGTGCCTTGGGGATGCACGTGTGTATCTCATCAGCCTAGGTTCTGGTTTGTCCACCAGCAGGGACTCCTGCCATACTGAGGCACCTCCTTGTTTCCCGATCTAAATTCTGCCCAGAGCATTTCTTTGTCCTGTGTTGACCCAGGATACTGTTTTCCCAAGGGCACATGTGCTCTCCTGCCAAGCCTGCTCTTACAGCAGAGCCTTCTAGGACTCTTCCTACTGAATTAGGGTGTTCAGGATCCCAGCAGAAGTCGTGGCCCCACAGGGTGCAAGCATGCTGTGTTCTGCACAAGAGAACACAGCATGGGTTGGTGCTGGAGGTGTGTGTGTCCTTGCACAGCCTTTTCTTCTTGTTGGCCAAGTAAATTAGCTCATAGAAGCATGTGACTTTCCTTTCGCAGAAGTGATATTTCTGTTAAAGAGATTGTACTTTCGATTGAAAAGCACAAACTCATCTGCATTTTTACAGCTTTTTTGCAAGGTCCTTGCAGTTCCATGCTAGCTTTCTGAATTGTAGTTTTGCTGTGACATTTTTCCCTGATAACAATGCAAACACATATCTAACAACACACAATTCCCGAAAAAATCCTGTGATAAAATGTGAAGAAAGAACTAAACATTGAGTGAGGCACGAGATTTCAGTTTCAAGCTTATTAAACTTTATTCACAGCAGAGACTAAAATAAGGTGCTGTAGAATAGATCGAATTCACCCCTATATTTGCAGTTGTATAATTCAGGCTAAGCCTTTTGACAGCTGCTGTAAAAGATGAAGTGCCAGACACTGGCAGTTTAAAAGGATTGGATTTTAAGACAGGAAAGCTACAGGAAAAAAACAAACCAAAGATCATTCCAATTGCCAGCAACACTCTCTAAAGAGAAGGCATAGGAGGCATGAACTTCTAATGAGAATTCCAATTGCTAATGAATTGTCAGCTAGATTAGAATGTCTTACTGCATAAACATCACTGGGATACGTTCCTGCTCACTGGCGGGATGTTGTAAATTATTTGGCAGTGAAGGATGCAACACACTGAGTAACAGTGAAAGATACTTTCACTTTCTTGGTGTTGACCAGTTTAAAACTGTCCCCACAGGAGGATTCCATTAGCGCTGCCTGCTTGGATTGGCAGTTGTATTAGATTTGATGGGAGTACATGAAAATCAGCAGAAATGCTAGTAGCAATTTTCCTTGTGTGTTGTTTTTTGTTTTGTTGTTTTTCATTTCCCCTCTTTAGAGCACCAGCAAATGTGAGCACGTTGTCCTCAGTTAGGCAAGCCTGAGAGCCACATAGAGTGCATGGGCTCTTGAATGGGCCGTAATTTATGTTTATCAATTCGGTGCACATAGGGGTTTTTTTGACGTGTGTGCTTCCTGCCTGATTTTCTAACAATCCTGTATTTTCCGCAGGTGGCCGTGATAAACGAGGTGGTCCTGTGCTGACCTTCCCAGCCCGCAGCAATCACGACAGAATAAGACAGGAAGACCTTCGGAAACTTGTGACTTATTTGGCCAGCGTGCCAAGGTAAAGCCAGAAAGAAAACACTTCAAAGCTTAGGGTGGATGGGTGGGTGGGGAGCTTGTTCTTGGCAGTTGCTGATTTCCAAGTATTAACATTTAGTAGCTTCAGTTCTCAGGACAGAGAAACAAAAGTGTTCCCTTCCTTCTCCTGTGTGTGCTCTGATAGTTTTTATTGCACACGCAGCAACGCGGGAGCCCCAGAGCAGAGGCAGGGTGAGCAAACCTGGGCTTCAGGCTCACAACAGCAACAAGGAGCAGCTCTCATTACCCGTGTTTCTGCATGGCTCTTCTAGAGGAGTGGAAAGGGAGGAGAGTGCTTAAGAGGTCTGCAGTTAAATATAGCAAGCTGGAGAGAGCCTGCTGTCTGCTGTTGCTTTTTGATACCTTGTGGGCGGTTCAGAGAGGACTGTGGATGCTGGGGAGGAGAGCCTGCTCCGTGAAAGGAGGCAGATCTTCCTGCTCCAGCACTTCCCTGAGCTTTTTCCAGGCTCAGAAGGAACATGGGTGGACTAAGGGGGAAGCTCTCAAAAACCAGACATTTCAAATGGTTCTGCCTATTAACCAGCGCCTTTCCTGGCATTAGTGCCCATGTCCCTCCTCCAGCATGCAGGTCCCTATCCCTTTCCCAGCAACGCCGGACGAAAGCTCTGTTGCCAATGCATATTTATCTTTGCAGATTTTGGGAGACAGTTCATAGGGCTCAGTGCCCAGGTAGGTATTCCTGAGCCAAAGTTTAATGCCTTTGAGAGTACGAGGCTATGTACGCCTTTGTCCAGCTTCCTTTCCCTGTTTTCGAGCTTGCCAAATATTCCTACCCAATAACCACTGCACCAGTTATTGAGGTGAAGGTTATCCCAGGGCAAGTGAGGGGCTGACAAGGGATGTTCAGGGTTGCAATAGCACACCCTGTGCCACCCAGGAGCTCCTTCCTTTTTAAACCCAGTGTAAGACCTGTTAAACAGCGCTCATATTTTTTCGAAGAGTGTGAAGTTAACGCCTGAAGGGCAGAGGGGTTGGCTGTGCCTGGAAGTCAAGAGGTGAGGGTCTCGGAAACATGCTCAGTTCCTTAAACATGCAGCGTGCGAAGAACAAAGGTGTGGAAGAGAGCTGAGGGCAGTTTGGAGACTCATCACTGAGCTGTGGAGAGTGAGGGGCAAATGCAGCTGCATGTGTCAGATCTGCCAGGGCTTATTTCCTGGGCTTCACAAGTCCCCTGGCCATGCATTTTTTGCTGTGTTGGACTTCTGCTCACGAAGGTTTTACTAATAAGCTGAATTGGTTTGCTTTTCTCCCCACCCCCTCCCCTTTTTTGCTTGAGCCAGCTCCATTTCCAACCATATTGTGAGGGGGATGACTGACACGCTGCAGGACTGGGAGAGCAGTAAGTCACTCCTTGGGAGCGCATGTCCCAGGGCTTGGCAATCCCCCTCCAGCTGTTGCAGTGATGAAACTGCCCCCTTACATCTTATTATTTTTTACGTGATCGCAAGTATGAAGATACGGCATTGCTTGAGGTTGCAAGCAATTTCACAGCAAGAATTGCCTTCTAACATGTCAACCTTTTCCGATAATGGCTCTTCCCTCATGGAGGTGGCAGTAATAGCAAGATACATCCCTTCTGTTCCCCACTCTCACACTACTAAATCGATTAGCTCAAGCTTTGATGCTGCTTGCGGTTGCCTCGCTCTGAATCAGTCCAGCAATTATTTTTCTTTGACGATGCAGGAGCTGGGGGACAGAGGCACTTGCTAGGAGGAGCTAAGACAAGACCATCTGCATGTCTCTCTAGAAACACTAAAAAAGCATTCCCCTACCTGCAAAACTTTTGTTCTTCCCTGCTGTTTGAAGCCTTTGAGGCCATCTCTCTAGTTATGCCAGAGAACTTTCTTTCCTCTGTGGTACAACCTCCCATCATGAAAATATGCCCAGCAGTGAGGGACTGGCTACTCACAAAGCCCTTTTACTAGTTGCCAAAGGATCATTGCAGATGGGTTCTGTGGAGACATTAAGCAGAGTACTGTCTCTTGTTGGGGTTATTGCGCATTGAGAGGTGTGGAGCAGAAAGCAGCAAGAGTGATCAGAGGCCTAGAAAAAGTGGCCTGTCATGGAAGGATTAAAAGGGTAGATGTTGCTCAGCTGAGAGAACGGAAGAAAGGGAGAACAGTCTTTGAAAGCATGTTGTGGGGCTGCAGAAGAAAAGAGTTTGTGGGGCTAGGACAAGAAACAAGTGTTACACTGAAGCAAGGAAAGCTTAGGCTGGACACAAGGAAAAGAAAGATGTCTAGTGGAGTCCTATTAGCACTAGAATAAGTCATCTAACTTCTTAAATTCCTTCAGAACACTATAGGCAAACCTCTGGCATGGCTATAAATATTAGGGAGAGGGGAGGGTGAATCAAGAAGTGACTTTTCTGTGTTCCTCTTAGTCCCGTTTTGTCTGGTGCTGCAGCTGTGGACTTTCTGCTGTAAGGAGGGAAATGTGACCACACACTTCGTGGGTTTGGCGCGTTGGATTGTGTAACCTGTGTGGTATGAGAAAACCCTGAAAACACATTTTCCCTAAACATCTTGTTCCCTTTAACAAGGGCAACACCAGAGCTTTCAAACTTACTTACTTTTTGGAAACAAAGATACGGAAGGAACAGTTTGTATTCCTATCACTGACTCCCAGTTCACAGTTATTCCAAGATGAGTGCTGTAGTGGGTAACTGCATCAGCCGTCCACTATAATAAACGGTTTCATTAGCAGAGACTCTGAACAGGATGGCAGGACAAACTGCGCTGGTGTTCAGAGTGCTGAAAGTGGGAATGTTTTCTGTGCTAGTTGAAAAACTATGCGTTCATTTTAGGAAAAAAAGAGACTGTAATTTGTCATATCGACATCAGTATAATAATTCTTTCTTTGCTCCTGGTGCAGTGGTTTTGAGTGAGACAGATTGCTATCCACGTTGATACTATCTGTCACTTAACCCTTGTTTTTTATCTTAATGGGGGGGGGCAGAGGTGGTGTATTGCTGGGAGCTTTGAGCAGGTAGGAAATGGGTGATGGAATGTGATGATAGATTAGGGTAAGTGAAGCCAGGGTCTCGCTAGCAGCTTTCAAAGTTTGTGATTCAGCTTCCTGCAATGCCTTCTTCAAAGCCAGCATAATGCTGTCGGTTTTCTGAAAGCAGCAATGTGTGTTTGGGTTAGAGCAGGATAGCGAGAACTTTCATGCAGCTACGAGTCATGGTCAGGCAGGTGCTCGCAGTCAGTGGGGTTTCCTGCGTGGCTGAAGATTGGTGGGTCAGACTCCAGATCTAGGAACGCAGGTTGGTCATAGCCCGAAATGGTCACCTTGCAGTCTGGAGTGCCTGCGGTGAGTTAGGGGTGCTGGAAGATTCCACAGCCTGATGCTGCTGCAGTCTTGGGTGCTGGCAGGAGGTTGTGAGTGGGTATGTGATGCTATGGACAAATGTGGTCCTGGCGCAGTGCTGTACACTGGTTCTTTCAGGCATATCACGAGCTCCTTTTCCCCAACCAGTTCCACGATAATTAGTTACTAAGAAACGAAGATGCTGTTCCTTAGAAGTAAAGGTAATCGCCACGAATGCCGGGTTTCTACCACTCTGCTGTTTTCTGCTTCTCTTCCATTTGTGCAAATGCTTTGTTCATAGTCAAAGCAGCATTTCCCGTGAATCAGGTTAGCACCTATTTACATGGAAATTTAAAGGGGATGCGATGTTCAGAAATTTGGAGGGCACAGCTGAATCTGGGATAACGTGGTGTTTATGGGGCGGGGGGGGGATTTTCTGGCCTCACTGAGGATTTTATTTTTTCACACCAGTGCAGTGCCATCTATTCCAGTAGACCGTGTTTTGATTTATATACCTGTAAATGAAACTAGCACCAGGCCAATCTCCTCTGCGAGCCCTTTGGAATTAAGTTATGTGTAGGCTATAGGAGGATAAAAAGGAGAGAGAATATTGTTAGCTTGAGTTATCTCCTCACATGGTGAAGCAATACGATGAAGGAAATGTTCTTTGTCAGCTCTAGTGAATCTCCTGGCTGAACACATCAGTCTGTTTGGAGCCAAGATAAGCAGTCTTTGTGCTTGCTGCAGAGGGGGAAACCCGAAATGCCTTGGAGGCCTATATTTTTAAATACATCTACTTTTTATTTGTCCTCCGTTTAAAAACCTGCTCAAATATTTCCCTATTCTGAGGCACATCCAGCGCTCATAACAGCAGCAAAATGTTTCCAAGGGACAGCCCTCCTCAGAGCTGCCCGAGTTCAGTGAAAGGTTCTAGAATGGGTAAAACAACATAAGTGCCTCTAATAATTAGTTCAGTGACTGGGACTTCATAAAGTTAGAAGAAGGGGATGGCAAAATGTAGCAGTACTGACCCGCACTTGGCGTATTTTAAGCTCTTCTCCGATGACCTGTGGTACTGTGTACTCCCAGCTCCTCTGGCTGGGAGTAGTGTGAAGCTCATTTAGTTGATTGATAGGAATCAAACCCTATAGCTCTGCTTTCTGTTACATGATCCTAGCACAAAGGAAGCTTTTGAGGATAAGGTTTTTTTCTGTAGATCTACAGAAATAACCATGTATTTTAAAAATATCACCAGGGACTTAATACTAATTTTAGTAACTAAATATCTGGTGCCATCGATAAGATAATTATTGTACCATAACCTTGTATCAAAATACCACAGTAAAAAAATGGAGTGAAGCTAATGAGGGTAGTGGAGGTTTAGTATTTTCTTCAGCTATAATTTGATATTTAAAAGAAGAAATGTATTTTGGAGAAAGAAGCTCTTTAGGAGCAGATAACTGACATGATTGCTAGTGAATTTAAGACCTTTTGCCACTCAACAGCCAGTCCAAATCCAGCCTCCATTCTACAAGGCATTGGTACATGATGTTATTGTCACCATCTGTTAGGGACTAGGGGACTTCCGTGGAAATAGTTGGTGGTCTCACCTTGTCCTAACAGAAGGCTTCTGACCACATCACTCTTGCTTCCTGTGTGCCTTTACTGACCACCTCGGGACCAAGTTACGTGTTCATCTCTTATTGGAGATCAGCTCTTCAAGAGAGGATCTCTCCTTCCAGCTGCAGTCGTGACCTGTTGAGACATTTTATTCCTAGGTAAGTGGACAGAAGCTGTAACTGATGTCAAAATTCTGCAGTAAGTGTCCACAGCTTCCAGCCCAGCAAGCTCCCCTTTTACCAGAGGCTGCTAGAAAATGTGGACTTCTTACAAGTGCAGTGGGAGCAACAAGAGCAATAAGAGCCTGGGGAGCAGGAGGCATGAGAAAAGATTTAAGGCATTGGGGATGCTTTGGTTGAGGAGAGGGGAAGTAAAAGTTACATGATTACATTCCAGTCTGCAAGACTGAGCTAAAGGAAGCAATTTGGTGTCCACATACACAGCAGGCAGGACAAAAAGAAATGGATTAAAATCATAGACTGAAGAAATGAAGCAGGTTTCTGTAGCATCTCCATTTTGGAGACCCTGTTAGAAGGCATATCGGGAATGGCCCATATATTGTTGCCCCTTTCTTGCAGCAGAAGGGTGAAAATGACAGCCTCTCCAGCATTTGCGACACTGTTCTGTGTAAAGCTGTGGGGTTTTTTTAAGTAGGTAGATGATTTTAATATCCCATGTTTGTTTATTTTTAATCCCTGGAATTTTTTTGAGAATTAGTCCAAACCTAAAGTAAATGGGGGCTTTCTGTATCAGTTTCCAAATTGCCCTGCTTTCGTTGCCTATTGGTGTTTTCCCGGATAATCTAAGGACCGATCCTGCACAGCTCTGGACCTAAAGCAAGTGTCCTGTATGCCCCTGCCCTCCCTGGGAGCTGAGCGTGCTCTCAGGCTGGTTCCAGCTTGGTTAGCTGCTGAGCCCTGCTCTGCCCTCCAACTGGGGAACAGTGCGAATGTTAGCAGACTGGGTTCATGGTGAACAACAGAAATAGCACAAGACAGAACTTGGTGGTTAATGTACAGTGGATTTCACAGTTCAGATAGCCTTTTTCTTCTAAAGAGTAAGAGAAGGCAGGGTAAGGTGGACTCTACATATCGCCCAGTCGGCGTATCTTAGAATCATCAACATCTAGCAGAGGTCTTGCTCATCTCTATTGTGAGATAGAGGGAAATGTAACATAATGTTGATATTAAGACAAACTCATGGAGATTTGATTGTCTTGTTTCAGACTCTGAGTTCAGGGACTCAGATAAAGTAAGTGAAATAAAAGCTGATGTTATTTCAAAGCTGTATTCCTTATTTGAAATAAATTCCTTAAAGGACATAGAAAATACTTGGCAAATCCCATTTTAAGTTGTCTGTCATGTATCAAAAAATATTTGCACCATTTTGGAAGACTTGAAAATCTATTACTGTTTTTTCACACTAACTTCTTCATTATTTCTATATTCTTAATTACTAGCTTGCTCCATTTTGTTGTATATTAATTGTATTCCAATAAATAATTGAAATTACTGATTGCCACATGCAAAGAAACTAGGATTTCAACTTGCCGTTGTGTTTTTAAGCATTCTATTCAACACTGAACATCTGCTTAATTTTAGACTATAAATCTGCAATTGAAAACAGTTAATTTGAAGGAATCCCTCATTTATTGTGTCTGAGTTATTTCCAAGACAATTGTTCTTTTTTACGCGGTAGGGGATCCAGTTTTCTCTTACTACCAACCATACAGACTCATGCTGAGATATCAAAGTCATATTGAGTTCTTTCTTGTTTCTCTAACATCTCCAATATAAAGGTTCTCCAGCAGATTATTCATTTGAATACAGAGAATTGCAGAGGTAGCCTTACAGGGCAAGTTTAAAGTACAAAGAAAATGGACAGGTCTGGAAGAGAAGTTCCTCCCCGGCATGAGCTGGGGGGTGCTGCTCTTTGGCTCTCCCACACAGGATAGGTGCCTGTCCCATGCAGCCACTCCCCATGTCACTCTCTTTCTGTTAGTGATGTTGTAGGTAGGTAGTGTGTGACTGCATTTCAACAGAGAGTTGAGGCTAGGAAGGATTCTGCTCAGATTCGTCCAAATCTGGAGCAAACAGCAGAACATCCCCCTCACCATGCACACTGTCACTGCTAGGTTCCAGGAACCGCCATGACTGAGTGACACTCGGCAGTGCTGGTGGTGTCTGGGGCCAGATCCCATCCCCTGAGCTGTCTCACATAGAGCTGCACTGCTGCAGTCCGCTTTTTGAGCTCCGTCCAAGCCCTCTTTCTGGGGATTAGATCAGCATTGTTCCTCCTTGCTAAATGGCTTTTGCGTGTTGATTGTACCAGGATTTGCTGCCTGGAAGAAGGAGATGAGGTGGTGGAGAAAAGGCAGAAGCTTGTAAACTAAAATATATCCTGCACCCATTCACTGGTGAGGGAGCTGGTGGGTACCTCAAGCTGCTGTAAATTCTATGCAGAGCATCATTTTCTCTGTCCTCTTTCTCAGTGGCTCTCTGGTGGGTGGTTTGTGAGCCTCTGCAGCACACTTAGCCATGCTGCCCTCACTGGCCTTTCCCATCCTGGTGCTGATTTAAAGCTGTTCCGTCCTCCTTGTGGGCTTTTTAACCATCAGATTTGTGGCTCCATCATACTTCGAAAGGTCCAGGCAGCAGCGACCTGGAGACTTCAGGGGAAAAGGCAGGTTTGTGCTAATGTAAGCAGTAATTCAGAAGAGCTAAAATCAGCAAACAGAGATGTTTTTTGAAGAGTGGCATGCTGGCAGCAGAGCTGGCACCGGCCATGTACGGTTCCCTCCTGAAGCTGTCAGCAGAATATGCAGTGGTTCAGCCAATCCTAACTTTTCTTTTTGGTGATCTCTTTCTTAGGCTTTTTGCAGGGACCGTAGAATGTTTTTTGTCTCATTCCAGCATGGGTGCTTGTGCTTCTCATCAGTAACTCCAGTACGTGCTACATCCTTTTCACTCTTAGAAATTATTATAGTTTGAAAGCATCTTATGCCACTCTCTTCATGGATGTCATTAGAAGCAGGAAATCAACTGCTGTGCTTTGCAGTCTGCTTTGTGATGGGAATATTGTCAAAGGCATCTTAATGTCAGTGGAAAGCTCTTCTAAACTCTCAGGGAGAATGGATGAGACCTTTGCTCTGTGCCAATACAGAGCAAATAATGGGAGACACAGAAGTAGACTCATCTCAGTCTAGACTGCCTGGTCCTATCCTCATCAGATAGATGGAGATGTTGAAGATACTGCTGCAAAGTCTGGATTCCCCAGGGCACAGCTTGGGTAGGACTAAAGAGATGTTTTCAGGAGTGTATTTCTAGCCTTGTCTCCAAATGGTAAAAAGCTTATGCAATCACGCGGCCTGTCAGCCACTGTTTAAACCAAAGCTGTCAGAGAAGGCTCTCAGGAATATTAAATGCCTACAAATTTAATGAGAATAGACAGCTGCATCCAGAAAAGAAACCTAATTATTGTCCATAGAGAGGAAAAGGTGGTCTGAACGCACCCTTTCTTAGAGACTGGAGGTGAAGGGCTATCTCCAGAGCATATAAGAGACAAATTTGTTATTAAACATTAGAGAATCAATGTGCAAACCACTACCGAGGGTTCAATAGTTCCCATGCTCATAAAAGTGCATGCTAGTTTATGGTATTAGAAAATTGGATCACACTAAAATAGAACAATGGCCAATTCATGGTAACATATGGTATTGAGCAGGCTGATGCTCTTGTAGCATGGAAAGTATGGGTTGGGGCTGGCAAAATGTGTCTCAGAGGCTGGGATGCTCAATTCCTTGCTGTTAGTGAAGGGAATTGGCATCCAGGTTTGGCAGACAGTTGTAAATCTCATCAGTGGTCTCTTCTCATTTTCCACAAGGTGCTCCTAACTAAGTCAGTCTGAGGTATTTTATGTTTTACTTGTGGATCCTGGCGCTGCTGCAGAGTTCCCTGTGGATCCTGTAACGCTGTGTGCAGCAGAACATAGTTGTAACTATGTGGTGTGAGGCTGTAGGGCTACT
>NW_010424094.1:4782-14623 GCF_000710305.1 Buceros rhinoceros silvestris | reverse complement strand
GGGGGGGGGGGGCGCACAAGAGAGAGAAAAATACCAAAACACACACGCGCGCGCACACACACACAAAGATCATAAATAAGAAAAATAATAGAACCTCTCCTTCTTCCCCAAGAAAAGGTAAAGAAGTGTAACTCAAACATGCTTTTGGCTCAGCAGATACTGTCTGGGCTGCAACGTGTGCCATACTGTTAACAAGAGCGTTATTTTCTCTGCCTGTGTGCACATGGCTTTATTTTATGTCTAAGCTTAAAGAGAAACCTTAGTCTCTGGAGAATTTTCCAGCTGTGTAATATTTTAGAAAGTTCCTTTGTGGTACTTCACCGAAAAGGTGAAGCACCAAACCAGCTTTCTCTTGTCTTGCAGCCGCACTGAGGGAAATACCCCACACCTCTTCCCCACTCGGGTGCAAGCAAGGGCGGGGAGGAAGCTGTTCCAGGCTCAGCGCAGTGTTTAAAAGGGATGTCTGTGCTGAACGTCCTTCTGGTTTGAGTCATTAAATAGAAAGTGTAGTAGAGCATTGGCTTTGTGGAATAATTGTGCCTCTCTCTGAAAACTGTAACAGCAGCAGCAGTTCATCTCCAGCCAAACTCGGGCTGCTTTCATACATCTTTCCTGTGCACTACTCAAGTGTGTATGTGAAGTTCGTATGACATAGCTCCCCTCTGTCACATTGTTTCCCACGGGAATGCAACAACTGACAATCTCTAATACCTATGCAGTGAATTAGCATTTAGTGTTTTACTAGAAGGATGAGTTAACTTTGATTCTTTATTTAGTTATTAGAGCATCTGGCAAGCCAGATGCTTCTGCTATTGATATTGTCATCAAGAAATACATCAAATAAATACTACTTTTTGAAATGCAGTTGGGAAGAATTACCTACTAAAACCTTTGCTTGGTAAAATCCAACTATTCTTTCTCCCCCAGTCCTAAGCCAGGGTCCGGCATCCAAGCAGTTGTTAAATCTATCTGTGTATCTAAAGAATACTAATAGTAAGGATACCAACACAGCATTAATATGGAGATGGGTGGCATTCTAAGCAGAACGTCATGGCATTTTAAAATACACAGTGTACCCAGACATGGAGCTGTGATCCTTTGGACCTCCAGGGAGTGATTTCAAATGTTCTCTGTGGGTTACCATGCTGCAAAGCATGGTAAATGGCTTTGATGGTCCTGAGGAACAACCAGAAAAATAGTTTGTTTCAGGTCAAAAATGAACGCTGTGTTCTGAAGTGCTTTACGTGGTACTGAGCAGCTCCATGGGGAAACAACATGACCCACTAGGAATAGAAGTTTTTTCCCTCAGAGAGCTCTAAATGGGCTTCCTGTACACAATTAGTCTCCTGTGCTCTTACACTTTGTGTGTCACATGAAAAGGGCATACCATCAGTAATAGTGGATGGAGACTTTTGTACTCCATACTTTCACATGTTCCTTAAGTTGCATTAGTATAAACTGCACCTCTAAAATAGTTTCCTACCATTCCTCTTTATTTGCATGTTAATTTAATACTAATGAAAGATCAAGAAATGTAGGCTTATGATACCGATTACGATTCTTTCTTGGCAAAGTACCTGGCTGGGATGGTTTAATAGGTCTTTTCTGTCTCAGTCTTCTGTGATTCAGCAGTTGACCGCCCTAGAGGTCAAAGTCGTCTGCTAATGCAACAATGCAAATTTTCTGTGTGAGTCAGTCCTAATTGGAGACTGCAATTGTGTTTCCTTTTCAGTAGCATTAGTGGCTCTGCTTAGAGCGCCAGCTAAGGACTATGTTTATTGACAGCTCTGCTTGCGTCTTTTGTGATCTTTGGAGATAGTAATCAGATGGAAGCCTCAGGTTTAATTTAGGCTAGCCACTGATGTCACATTTGCACTAAGGTAGGTGCCATCCTGGAACATCAGGGAACACCCGTGGTCAGAGCTTCCTGAATTTTAGTGCTGGACTGAACATTGCGGTCTCTTCTCCCTTGGTTTAACTATAACCTGAATTTACCAATCCATACAGGAGACATCTCACAAAGGCCTGGGGAACCAAAGTAACTGGTGTTTTTATGTCTTGAAGATAGAAAACCCTGAGTGGTTTTATTACAGTTATGCTGCAGGAGGCGGAAATGTGGGTTAATAGTATGCACTGGTTAGACCTCTCCTTTCTGGGAAGCAGAGTATTTAGAGTTGCGTTGATCAGTACTGTCTTGAGAGCACCAAGTAAGATCTTGGCCATGCACAGTGTCACCTCTGCCGTTAGAAAATGCACCTGATCAAAGTGTCTCGTTACAAACTTACCTTTTTGCCATGCAGCGAGTCTGGGGAGTAGAAACAGAACTTAGAGAAGAGCTGTAGTTCCAAAGCATAATCTCAATAAAAAGCAGGTACCTGATAAACTAAAGAGAAACTAAATCTTACGCGTAGGAAGAATGGCTGGAAATACTGCCTTGTTAATAAACTATTAGTCTGAGATTAATCAAATAGGCGGTATATTCTTTTTCATTAAGAGCTCTTTTTCCTTCATTCTCAAGGCAGAACTGAACTCTTACAACACTGATTAATCACATCCAATTTTGTGGTTATGTCCCCTTATTTCTCCATTCTTCTGTTTCTGCAACATTTGTAATTTAGTTCAGGAACAGTATCTGGAGAAGCAAACGTCTCTGGGATCACAGATTAGTTTAGACTTTGCTTCTCACTGGAGAATTGTGGGTAGGAGCTGCAATTCCAGTCCAAAATCTAATTAAAAAGCAGGTACGTAGGAAAGTATCAGACAATCTGACCCATAGGAAGAAAGTCTGGAAGCTCTGCTTTGTTAATGAACTGTTAGACTAGGAATCAAATACACAAGCAGTATGTGCAGGTTTTTCTAGGATTTCTTTCTTCTCCATGCACAAGGCAGAACTCAACTGTTACATCGTTCCACACTTGCTGGGCTTACGGGAAATCTTCATTTTTCCTGAATTTCCAGAACACCACCCCAGTGATTTTGCAGTGTCAGATGGTATGTGGTAGGGGACAGGAAAATAGGATCATCTAAAATGGTTTCCTGGGGTTTTCATATAGGAATGAATTTTGTAGGACACTTCATCTCAGTAGTTTTATGGACTGTTAAATTGCACCTGTGATGTATTAGCATCGGCGGCACTTTCCTGATGACTAATGGGCACTACTAATTATATGAAAAGAGCATGAAGTTTTTTTAGGTACAATCAACTCCGTACCTTTGGGAAAGAGGCCATTTGAGGACCCACCTGCTCTGACTTTGACACTAGGTTTAGAAATATTTGCTGTAGTGAATAAGATGCCAGTTGTTCCAGTGTTAAAATGTGTTGTATGTTTAATACATTCCCAGTGGCATTTGCAAAAGTAAAGCAGGCATGTTTGAATAAGGTACAATATACCTGGAGCAATATAGATCAAATAAACGTATCAGCTACAGTCCCAGTGCAGAGTTGTCGGGATCTCCATTTCTGGAGTTTTAAAATTGGTGACAAGTCAGTATTTCCAGAAGGTCTGTCTTGCCAGTGCTGTGCTCACATCGCCCACGTAGAGATAATTGACTTGTAATTGTTTTCACAAATGAAAACACATTTTTGCCTTTTTTGTTGGAGGACACAAATGCACAAAAGAACTTTAACTGTGTTCATGCTGCCTTGAAAAGGTGCCAGAAGTCAGATATGTAATGAGGAATTCTGTTAAAAATCTAATTCCTGCACCTGCGAACATTTTATGGCACATAGCTTTTTAAGTGCTTGCTTTTCTTCTCAGATTTCTCAATTTCTTGGCCAAGAATTAAGGAATTTCAAAGGAAATTATCAAAGATCTTCTGGGGTGTATTTTGTTCTTCCTCTAAGGCCAGTACAAAAAGTCAGTTCCCCCTGTTTTGATGCTGAGTGAAATCCTCTAAAGCATAATATTACACGTTGTTTTATTTAACACCTGATTACTCATGGCTAAGCTCTTTAAGATCCTGCAGGGTGAAAGATGAGACAACAGGTTATGACAACATTCTTATAATGTAGGTTTGTTCTTCCAGTACTAAAAGTAATGTACAGGGCACTTTATGTTTTGCATCACATAGATCCAAATATATATTCAAAGATATCAAGCCCTAACAAATCTATTCATAAACTATTTTAGCTAGATGGGGCAGAGGGAAGAGCAAAGAAGTTGGTATCACCAGATTACATAATAGGATTATTTTTCCTGTGGATTTTAAAGAAATGGGAACAAATTAATATATTAGGTAATTTTATGAGAGGGTCTGGCTTGATTTAGCAAACCATTAGTTCCTCCTACCTTTGGCCCTTCCCTGAAAATCACAGGATTCATCTGTTGGTTCTTCCAGGCTGCAGAGGAACTTCAACAGAATCTGAATATACTGAAAGTATCTATCTGCTCTGCAAACAGAATCAAGTGAGAAATGTATCTCAGAATAACAGACTAGAGAGGACCTGTTGAAGCAGTCATTCACCAAGCCTAGGAATTTTCCACAACTCTCTTACGTCTTATGACACAATGAAGATATTTATTCATCGTGTAAATGGCCAGGAACATAAGAAGGAAATCGTTGAGGTGGAAACATGCACACACCGTATCTGCTCATGGTTATCGATACTTTTTTAGGCTCGCACATAAATTTACTAAAATTAGCTTGGAAATTGATGCAAGAGGTCAACCAAAGCAGTGAAAGGCCTGCCTGGCCCTGCAGGCTTCTGCTTTCCTTGTCCTTTCCGTAATTCTTCTTTAAGTACTGTGAACCTCCTCCAGAAAAGCAGTCAAGTGCATATGTAAGTGCATCTATATCCAGCAAGTGTAAACGTGTGCTTCATGTACCATCGTAATTGCTTAATCAAGCTCCCTATACTGTGAGGCACAACCACACAAACAAGAGCCAGATGGGAGATATTTTTATCAGACAGACCGTAGGATTAAAGAAGCACGGTCATCGAACATTGCTGTTCTTTAAAAACTCAATACCAGGATATGATGCAGCCATGCATCATCCCCACAGTGTGACAATCCAGGCAACAACCACTGTCACAAACTCCAACCCAGTCTTACCTCTTAATTTTCAAGTATAAACAATCTGTGTGAGCTTGCGTGATGGACATAAACACACATTGTTAACGATTTTAGGACAGCTTATATCAAAGAGAGTTGGAACAGTTATGCACGTTTGGAATCAATAATTACAGAAAATGCAGGAATAGTCAGTTCTTTTTAAAGGCAGTAGTTGTGTGGGTGATTTTAGCATTGAAGTGCTGTGAACTGGTATAGCGTCATTCTCATAAGAGACCAGGGCAGTATTATTATTTTCAAGTGGTAGGAAAAAGTCTGAGTCTATTTGAGGTATGTTTTCTATGCTGTTTGTAAAACATGTCATAGCAACGGAGATTTGTATCTGTTTTCCTTAGTTTTATATCATAAAGCTATTAAAATTATGTATTAGGTTAGCGCTCTCGTGGGTTCTGCATCAAATCCAAAATAATTGTGGTTTTGTAATCTTTTCCACTATAGACTTCTAGTATTAGTTGTCTGATTATGCTGTGATTAATGCTCTTACTCCACACATGAAAAAGGAACACGATCCTGAATTATAATTCAAGGTGTATATATTTGGACAGGTCCTTGTCTGGTCCTAATTGGCAGCCTGAGGGGTACAGTGTGGTCGTCAATATGGGCAAGCACTTCTGTGGATAATTCAGGACATTGACTAACATTTTATCATCAGGTTTGGTGGTAAAATTACCAGCACTGAAATAGTTAAGAATCCTGGTATTTGGGCAGTCAGAACCGGCTTTTCAGTTAACACCCCAATACGATGGAGGGTGCAAGTTCGCTGTTCTCCTGGTCTCATTGTTTCCTTCCACTGGCTGCAGACTCAGCAAGACAAATGTGTATTAGTTTGTATTGTCAAGGCTATCTTTGCAAACAGATGGGCTGGAAATCTAATTAAAAAAACCAAAAGCTTTGATTCTGGCAAAAAATAGCAAAATCAGTGGGACGACCCTAAATCCTCTGAATTAAATGGATGTTCTGTGTCAATGCAGTTCTATTGTCCCACTTTATAAATAAAATATGAAGGGCTCTACTTTCACATAGACCCATAAATGTGCTCATTTATGAGTTTAATAAAGCATGTGTATTCAGTTCAATTAGATAAGCAGATGTATAGAGCAATAAATGCTCCCTATATAAAATCAGCACACGTGTAACACAGAATATAGCCCAGTGAGGATAAATAAGCACATGCTTAGATTATTAAGTGGTGTCTCTGAAGCTTTTGTGAATTAACTGTGAAGGGGCAGTGACTGTTTGCAATTTGTAGTTCTCCTGCAATCATGTATCCTACCTGTGTCTGAAAATGTGGTAAATATGTAATATATTCATTGGAAGAACGTATGTGTCTCGATAAAGAAAAGTGCGGTAACACCTGTTTCACAGGTGACAAGAGCTAGAAACAAGAGCCTGGCTGTAACACAGGAGCACAAGAAGGAGGCGAGCAGCCCAGCTAGGGTCACCTGGCTCTCAGTCTTGTCCCTGGACTGCAGCACTCCAGCCAGATGTGAAAAATCAGTAATTTGTGAAGCTCTAATTCAAAGGAAAACACTTAGAGTTTCCTGTGTTATCTCAGTGTCAGGGAGTAAAATTTAGCGGGCTCTTCTTACACCCGGTGATGGGTCCAGTGTGAGGGTAGAGGTTCGCAGAGCGACTGTGAAATGCTTTCTGTTGTTTCTCTCCAGTGGTTGTCTGCTGGGGTGACTATGGTGGTTCAACGTGCTGCAGAAACCTGCTGCGTTAGGCCTGTTTCTCCACAGGATGTTGTACTACATTGGTATAACTCACAGGTAGGAATGCCATTGGTCCCTAGAGGAGTAGATGTGGCCTGCGTCGCAACTTTGATGTGTCTCTTCCACATCAAATGAGCCACTCAGTATTAGGCCAAATATCCTTAGGTGCAGTGCTCCATGAATCTGCTGTACGACCTTTATTTCCACGGGCTGCCTGATACTTTCAATAAATTGTGTGAGTTTTCTGACTAGCAGATTCTTATTGTTCCTCGCTTGACATACGTTAATTTGTCAACATAATTTTCAGGTCTGGCAGTGGGAAAAACTCCACCTGGGGTACACAGTTCCTGAGATGGATAGGATGATGCACGTTCACACGTGGCTCTTGTAAATGGACTTGCCTGTGAAGCTTTATTGTGCTTTTGATAGAGAGGCAATATCGCTAATAGAGGAGAGGGAGCAGGCAGTTGGGAGGAGCAGGCAGTTGAAACCAGGCAATTACTTTTCAGAGCATTTATCTGAACCTCCTTTAGTTGATGAAACAGTCGCTCTGGGTTTTTCCAATTAGTGGTGACTGATGGGAAGAGATACTGATGGAGAACTGAAATTATTAGTGGTTGTGATGGAAATTCAAGATCATGAGGGAAGCAATCATAAAACTGTGTTGGCATGGCATCAATGTATGAGTTCCCATCAGGGTGGGGAAGTGCCTTGGCATGATGGACTGTAAAACGGAGGGGACCACACGTGGACATCTAAGGCGCTCAATCTCCTACTCCTACGAAGGTCATCTGAGGCTGGAGAAATACCTCAGGTGGTCTTGGGAAGACAGACAGAGTGTTAGCTCAGAGACTTCGTCAGGGTCTGCACGGTTATTGCTGAGTTTTGGTTCTGTTACTCAACTGTTGGATTCATCTTTGCTCTCCAGAAGCTTTTTCAATCCAGCTTTCTCACTCTGGGGGTTAATGGTATCTTTTGGGTCTTCTATATTACCTTTGAAATACCAAGACATTGACTTGTTTCTGCTCAGTCAGCATCAGTGATTTTGATCTGTCACACATTTATGTCTCCATACAAACAATAAGGGATACCTCACATCAAGTAGCTTCGTTGGCAAGGCTTAGTCCCCCTTGCTAGACAGAGTGGGAGAGCCTGGCTGTGCTAGCAGACAGATTCAGAGAAGACTAGGCATGAGCTAGATGTTTTTAAGCTGGATTGTGAATAGAACATCAGCTTCCGTTATCTCTTGAGGACTCAGTAAAAAGGACTTTTTCTCCTCTCCGTGCCATCACAGTAGTTATTTAAAAGAGTGAGTAAGGTCTGCTGTGTAAAGGAATAGAGAAAAAAAAAATGATTTTACAAGTATATCTTATATCATAGATTGTGTAGCTTCAGAGCAAGCCCTTCTGGATATAATACCCCAGGCAGTCATCACCCAGCCTGGCATGGCAGGAAGCATCTGTCTGATAAGTGAACTATTTTGGGTAAATCTTTGTACCCACAAAGTCTCACTTAGTTTGTATATGGGTGGAACCCCCGAAAAAGAGTGCCACTGATCTATTAATCATGGTCAGTCCTCATTGAACACCCGGGGGAGATGGAGGCAGCAGCTTTTCAGTCATACACCTCTAAAGAGGATCCAAATTCTCACATCATGTCTTAGCAAAACAGACTGACTGCGGAGGCTGCGTGATGTTTCTGGGGTGTAGTACCCAGCCCTTCCTCCCAACAGATGCACTTGAATCCAGTGTGTGCACTTAAATAAAAGAGCGTGTAGACTCCAAAATCCTGTAAGCTTCAAAGAATGGTTACATCACTTCTGATTAGGAGATGAAAAGTGCAAAGCAAATCTCATGCTGAACTCTGCACTGCAAATGGGCAAAAGCTAAATTACTTATTCGTGGAAGAATCAGCTGTTTTGAAGTGCAGTTTTTTAAATGGAGAAAAATCCAAAAGCTTTAGAAATTTCTCACCAAAAAATACCTCTAAAATAGTACAATAATCAAAATACTTGTTTACATAAAAGTCAAAATTTTTCTTTTTTCTTAATGTTGTCTAATAAAAAAAGGGAACAAAATAAAAAAAAAAGACACGTTTAATCTGAAAAGGCCTAATTGCCATATAAGCCTTTTTTCAGTTATTAATTCAGTACGCACTGAGAACCTGCACTGATTGTGAAACATCTTATTTGAATTAATGCTAATTTCTCTTCTTCTCAGTTGCTTATTTTAATTACAGCCCTCCCATCCATAGCTGTGCATTGCTCTCCTGTGCTGCCTGGAGCAGCAGATGAGAACCAATGAGTGCTGACCGCAAGAAATGTCAATACTGCTTAGAAACAGTGATTTTAGCACCTTCGAGGAGTATTTTTTGTTATCCTCATCTCTGAGCCACCTGAGCCCTGGAAGAAGCATGCTGGTGCCAGAGAGGATATACCAGTGTGCAGGAGGACTGCGTTTGGCACATGTCTGCCTCTGGACACGTCTCTTGGGTTTCAGCAGGTGCTGCTGTCTGTGTCTAAACCTATTCAGTCGTTCTTTGCCTGAACTGGCCATGTTTGCAGGCTTATTTATGCTATAAGAGCTCTTACCACTCTGGGTAGCTCTGCCTCCCACAACACATTTCAGTGCAATGAATATGTTTGCAGCTGGGAGACTTTCCATTCCGGGGTGACTCTGTTTTACTGTCGTGACTGGAACTCCTGGAGCTCTTCACCATGCTCCCTGCACTCACTTGCCAGGTCACTGATGACTGGTGCTGGTAAAGCAGGATCCTGGGTTTAAGAGCCCCAAGCAGTGTTGGCTGTAGACTAAATTTTATAGAGGCTGCAAGTGAAATGGACTTCATGGTCTCCTTGCTTTAACTACAAAAAATGCTACAAGTGCAGGCAAAAGAGATACCTTTATTTTTAAAGTCTTACTAGTTTGGCTGTGCTAGGCTCAACCGTATATATTTATTCCTCACCTGGAATCTAGTAGATTTGAATCTCCAAACATATCCTCAGGAGCCTCTGCTCATCCAAACTTTTTCAGGAATGGTATGTTTATATTTCAGCAG
>NW_010424094.1:1243-4678 GCF_000710305.1 Buceros rhinoceros silvestris | reverse complement strand
CAGGAGGCCAGTATTTTCTTTCCGATCAGATGTAAGTAACATGTAATTTTCATTTAGTAAAGCGTTTCAGTTTTGTTTCTGCTAAGTCATCTCAAATACAAGACTTCAAATGCTCAAAAGATAGTTGAATGGTACTTACTGTTCAAATATTTGTTGTAGTAACAAATCTTCAAATGTAGCCCTACTTCAACAAAAACAAACCCCTGATGAATTTCATATTTATCTTAGCAGCTGTTTCAAGGAAGACCTGCCAGCTATTGATCCAAATATAGTAGACGTGCAACAACAAACAGGGAAGAGGGTATATGGATTTATGTGAAGGCATCATTTATTAGCAGAAACTTAATAGGAATCTGAAAAATTACAATATTCGTCCGCCAGATTTGGCTTTAACAGCTGTACTCCCACGTTTTTGGGCACAGCTGTGTTTTATATCTTTGCTATTTGAACGAGGACAGGAAGCTTCTCAGATAGTGTTTATTTGCTCAATTAAATAGGAGAACGAATGCCTGCAGAGCTTTGGGTCCCAGTTCTTCAGTGATGCAGATCACGATTTTTACCTGGGTAGAAGACAGCACAACACAACCTGCTGAATCCTGACCAAGACCCCAGATGGGACCTGCACCTCTCACAACAGCTCTCAGGAGCTCACAGGATCATGGTTAGGTGTGGGGAAAAGGTTTTCTGACACCTAGCCGGTGTCCGAGTTCTTCCTAGCTTACATCATTTTACAACAGAGTTGCTTCCACTTCAGAGCCATTTTTCTTAGAAGTAAAAATCGAATACCAAAATAAGTTCCTTACTTGAGAGTAGCGGAGCACCAATAAGCTTCTGCCAAAACACTGGGGGTTTTTTTCTGTCTTGCCTCCTGTTGACAAGGGGCCAGAGGCGGGGGTTGAATGTGGACGTTGTGCAGCCCAGACATCTGCATTCTTGTGCCGTTCACAATCACACCTCAGGTCCCCTGAGAGCAGTGGCTGGAAACCAGAGACAGGAGGTTTGTCTCAGATCGGACCTCACTGGCTCCAAGTCTTTTTTACAACATGTCACTGAATTTTCTCTAGATCACTGCTTTATGTCCAGCTCCAGCCAGTGTGAAACAGGCTTTGATTTCTTTCTTTCTCTTTTTAAAAGAGAAAAGTGAGAATGAGCGATTCCTTTTCAGCACTGAAAGAGAAGAAACAAATTTAGGTCACAGTAAGAAAGAAAGGATTAATTGGAAATGGAGGCTGGAGGACTGTTTCTTCTCTAATTTCAAAAAAAAGCATTGTGAAACCAAGTTAGAGAATGTAAGAATGAAAAATGAGGATGAAGTCTGTCTATCTACAGTCTTACGGGCAGCTGAAGTTCTCCGGTGGGAGCTTTCTGTGAATTGTTATTCCAGAGCAATGGTGCTCTCAGGATGTTCATTGTTACCTTCCTTCACTGGTCACAAATGTAAGGGAGATGTGAGGATTAGCAGTCACAGGTGTCCTGGGGTCTTTGAGGAGACAAACTACCCCATCACACTGAACAGCCACAGTCACTAGGGAATGTGGTGACAGCTTACACTGGTGGTGTGAAAGTTCAGGAACACCCCTGGCAACTGAGAGAATGAGCAAGGTACATTTTGCTGAGAAGGACTAAATGGAGTAAAACATTTCAGTAAATAATGCTGATTCAGGAGTGCTTGACAAACAGGTCTCTACTAAGAACTTTATCTGGTCCTCTAAATGTATTGGAAAGTATATTATGAATATAATACATATGGCTGACTGTTTCTATTGACAAGGTGATCTTCAGGCTCAACATGGTAGCGTAGAACTAAAGTATGAAAGTCAGTAAGTGGTGCTGAATATAAACCTCTTTATCTAGCTTCATTTTTCAAGCTGAGTAAACAAACCAAAGCCAAGATACGTAAAAAATTGCCACTGATCAAAAATATTAGCAAGTAAGTTACCGAGGTGATCTTTGGCAAATTTTGATATGGAAACTAGGCAGCGGAGTTAATGTGGTCTCAGTACGAAATGAGGCCTTTGGGATAACAGCCTGTGCGTGGAGGCTTTCACATACCCATTTTTCTCCTCTCCCTCTCCCTTTTCCACCCTGAGCTTGTGAATCAAATTGGCTGACCCCAGCCACATTTGTCAAAGGAATGGTGATCGCAAAAAGAATTAAGTTCCTGCAGATTTTGTGCTTACAAAATTGATGCTTGTAGAGCTACTTGTTATGCTGAGAGTGTCTCCTGACAAGGTGATGCCGACCCTCCTTGAAGGAGATCTTGCTCTCGCTGTTCACAAAGCATATTTTGAATGAGATGCTGTACGTACCGGATCTGTGCTGTCAGTGGTCCAGCAGGCGTGCTGAACGTGCCGCTGTGTCATTAACTCATGACTGCAAGACGGGATAGAGAGATCATGTTATTTCAGCTCATCAGGTGCTGAGGCTTCTAAATGCCACAAGCTTTGGCCAAACCGTAAGGGTGAAAAATACATATAATCAATGATAGGTATTTGAAAGCTTAATCAGAAAGCATGAAGTCCTTAAACTCCTTTGCTACCCAGCCAAGCCAGCTTTTGCCAAAGAAAATACAATTTAGAATGTGCCTGAATTAAAGAGGAAATTTGAGAAAATAACCTAATGAAAGTACCCTAGAAACCAAAATAGAGGCATTTATTTTGACAAAATTATCACATCTGCTTCTGAGTTTCAATTTTTTTTTTTAAATCCAGATCGAAAGTATTGTTTACACAAATATTCTAGGGTATTTTTATTAAATTGAGAAGCTGTCTTTGTCTTTGCCTAAAAGCAGCGTAGCAACTGAAACGACGTATCAACTATCAAACATTCTGTGCTCACTGTTGCAAATCTAGTCCAGATGAGCACAGCCAAAAGGCTGATGGATTGTCCAAATACCTTGATGTGAGCGTTTTCTCCAGTTTCTGGACAAATGCCAATACTGGCAAAAATTAAGCACCACAATCAACATTAATTGCCATCCTAAAATGATTACTTGTGTATTATAGATGTATGGATTGTAGTACCTTGGGAGCCAAGGAGAAGGCACGTCTTGCTCAGACACTGTGGAGAAAGCTTGGTTGCTCCTGATGCTTTTCCCAACCAATTGCCTAAAATGGGAAGGGTTTGGGTTGTTACTTTTAAACAATAAATTTAATAAGCATGGCCAGACTCTTCAGAAGGAACCTAGGGTCATTACCTCAATACATGCTGAGCCTTTTATACTTTCACATACCTGTTCAACTGAGATGCACGTCTAGTTGGTGCAGCATTTCATTTACTGTTCCCTCGTGGATCATGGGGCCTTGATTCCACTCCTGCCTCTGCCTTCTGGTTCAAGAGGCCGAGCACCCAGTGAGCTGGTCTGACCATTGAAGACTGAGGCAAAGAAGGCGTTCAGTACCTCAGCCTTTTCCTCATCCTGGGTCACTACGTTTC
>NW_010424094.1:0-337 GCF_000710305.1 Buceros rhinoceros silvestris | reverse complement strand
GGCTTCGGCTCACTGGGACAGCCTGCTCCAGAGCTTTGAGGATTTCCTTCTTGAGGATTGTCCAGCCTTCCTGGACTCCTCTGTCCCTCAGTCCTGTCTCCCGAGAGACCCCTGGTTGGTTCCCTCACCAGCTGTGTGAGGAAGTTGTCCTCCACACACTCTAGGAACCTCCTGGACTATTTCCTCACTGCTGCATTCAATTTCCAGCAGACATCTGGTAAATTGAAGTCCTCCACAAGAACAAGTGGCACCAATCGTGAGACTTCTTCCAGATATTCTAGCAGAATATTTTGTCTACAACTCCATCCTGGTTGGGTGGCCTGTAGCAGACTCCCAC
>NW_010424093.1:4730-4963 GCF_000710305.1 Buceros rhinoceros silvestris | reverse complement strand
TGACA
This sequence comes from Buceros rhinoceros silvestris, assembly GCF_000710305.1. NCBI lineage: Eukaryota > Metazoa > Chordata > Aves > Bucerotiformes > Bucerotidae > Buceros > Buceros rhinoceros. Next base: position 4,958 of record NW_010424093.1, on the reverse strand, counting down.
AAGCCCGACACAAGCCAGTGTCAGGGGGGCCTGGTCAACCCCACCTCTGGCACACTGGCAGGCCCTACCCTGACAACGGCATCAAGACAGGGAAGGAGAGGCCTGCTCTAGGCAAAGGTCCCAGCTGCCGTGTTAACCTGTACGCTGGCACCGGCACGCCTGGGCTAGGCCAGTTTCTCGGCGGCCAAGTCTACCCGCACACCACCAACAAGAGGGCTCTCACCACTA
>NW_010424093.1:3176-4630 GCF_000710305.1 Buceros rhinoceros silvestris | reverse complement strand
CTCGTGTGCCAAGCCCCCCCATCCGCAGCCACCCAGAGGGGTCTACCGGTGACCACGAACTGGCAGCCAGGTCTACCACAGAACAGGCAACGGTAGGACTAGGCCTCATCCCCCTGCATTGCTGGCAGGGAAGAGGCCGCCGACATCAGGAATAACGTGAAACCCACAAAGAAAGGAGCAGTGGGGGAAGGTGTTTTAAGATCTGCTTTCATTTCTCATTAGCCTACTGGGATTTGATTTGGAATAAATTCAGGTGATTCCCCCAAGCTGAGGCTGTTTGGCCTGGCACACAAGTTGCTGTGTCATCTCCCTGTCCTTCTCTCCACCCACCAGCCTTCTGTACTCTTTTTTTCTCCCCTGTGCAGCTGAGCAGGGGGGTAATAGATCAGCTTCAGTGGGCACTTGGTGTCCAGGCGGGGTCAACCCACCACACCAGGACATGTGAAATGCTGGAATTCTTCTGGCAAGAACTTCCTACAGCACTGTGTTCCAGCCCAGGCAGATGCAATTTCGAGTGCAGCATTTTGTGGCTCAGCCACTAAGGCAGAACAATCTTCCAGTTTGCTGCGTCCCCTCAGAACCATCTCCAAAGCAAATAGCCAAGAGTGCCTGACAGCTCCTCACAACTGTCCCACAAGAGCCCTCTGCTTTGCACCAAGTCTCGCGGAAGGGACAGGCTCCCACCCTCTGATGGGGCGTCTTTAGAAATGACCTTGAATGCTGGCAGGTGGGAGGACAATGGAGGGCATGGGCAGTGGGGACAGTCAGGTGATCTGCATCTTCAGTCACTGGAGGCACTGGGGAGCACTGGGAAATGCTGAACACCATGAGATGAGGGTGGGCTTTGGGGTAAGTGCTGGGTGGTAGCAGTGCCCAGCCCAAGCCCAGCCCCTTGGCAAGGGACCCAAACTGGTCCAGTCCTCAGGCACTGCCAGAAGGTTTTTTCCGATCACCATACGGCCTCCTCTGGTGGGTTCTCAGAAAGCCTGTCTGGTGTGACCCAGGTGGGAGGAGATGAAGAAGGAATCTCCATGCATGGCTGCTGGGAACTGGGAATGGCTGGGATTCTCCAGGGAAATGTTCAAGGTAATTTCTAAAGATGCTAGTTAGGACATGGAGGAGATCGCGGGGGAGAAGATGTCTGAGTGTACCAAAAGTACGGGCTGGGGAGGCCCAAAATGGGGAACTTGGGGCATGAAAAGAAGAAACTGGGAGAGGTGAGTGCCCTCCTAGGAGTTTGCAGTGGAAATTCGCAGGGAGTGGCCAAGTCCAAGCATGCAGTGAAGAACTGGGGCTCTGGGAACAAGCAGCTTCTCTGCAGGAGGATTGGAGGGACCAGCGTGGATTGGGGGAGGCAGAAAGCTGCATTGCATGGGGCTGGAGGTGCAGGGCAACCTCGAGGAGCTCGTTGCCTGGGAAAGGGAGAGGCCAAGTCAAGGGCTGTGGTACTCCCC
>NW_010424093.1:2718-3102 GCF_000710305.1 Buceros rhinoceros silvestris | reverse complement strand
GGAGGGGCCAAGTCAAGGGCTTTGGTCCTCCCCACCAAAATGTCGTGGTGCAGGAGAGCTGGTGTCCTGCAGCCAAGAGCCATCTCCAGCCTCGAGCCCCTCCCCGCGGCACTGGGTACTCACCTGAGCATCTGCCGGGATGGACAGCAGGGGAGTGCAGAACAGGGCCACGCTGAGCACTGCCTCCTTCAACTTCCTCTGCAGTGTGGGGAGTCCTGGGTGAAGCTGCAGAAGGGGAGGGGCACCTTGATCCCTCCCAGGACTCCTCCTCTTTGCCCCCCTCTCTGAGAGGCCCCGTGGCAGAGCCAGGCTTGGCAGAGACACCAGCCCTGGCAACAAGCCCAGCCCCAGCCCAGAGTCACCCCCGCCTGCAGCAAGGATCCA
>NW_010424093.1:0-2409 GCF_000710305.1 Buceros rhinoceros silvestris | reverse complement strand
GCAACCCTGACAGCTGGACACACCATGGTGACCACCCTCTGCTCCAGCATGGACGATCCTCAAACAGCCCCCAAAACCAGATCCCCCTTTCTCCCACTGCCCCTCCTCTTGGGGCAACCGTAACCCCACAATGAGAGAACACTGGGAGTGGCGAGCAGAATGGAGGGCATGGGCAGTGGGGACAGCCAGGTGACTGGCATCTTCAGTCCGTGGAGCCAATGGGGAGCACTGGGAAATGCTGGGCACCATGAGATGAGGGTGGGCTTTGGGGTAAGTGCTGGGTGGTGGCAGTGCCCAGCCCAAGCCCACCCCCTTTCCCTTGCCCTGCAGGCCCCAAACTGGTCCAGACCGCAGGCACGGCCTCCCCAGAGCAGAGAGCAGAGGGGAATGTCCCCTGCCCTGGCCCTCACTCTGCCACTGCCTGGGGCCTTCTCCAACCATCTGGCTCCACCTCAGCATGTAGAGTTGTCCCCAGACGGACGGTCCCAGTGACCCCATCCCCAGCAAGGCTCTGGCTTCAGGCCCGTTGCTGGCTGGGACCTGGCCACAGCTCAGCTAAGGCCCTTGTCCCTGTTGCTGAAAATCAGAAGGAAAATTCCTTAATACCAACGTAGCATTAAGAAGCGGCATTTTCTTTATTTTCAGTGCCCAGCACAAGGGCATCTTTTTCCTCAAATCATGTGTACCATATGCTGCCCCAGTCAAAGCTTATGTCACCCAATTACAGACATACTCCCCATATATGGTGCCTAACTGGCACAGAGAAGGGAGTTATCAGAGTTTATTGTGATTTATGCTGGTTTCAACCAGCCTTCAAATGGCTCAGCTCATCTTCCCTCTTCTGTTTTGTCTCCTGTCGCTCTCCCAGGCCACAGAACTGCAGTTTAGATTTTTCTCATTCCTTTCCCAGACCGCCAAGGTTTTCATATCTCTATTGTACAGACTGGTATTTACAAGGGAACAGAACATTTCCCCCCTCTTGAGATTTCTCTAATTTTTAGAGAGATCTCAACACTTGGTCTCTAATGTATCTCACTATTTCCATAGACTATTTATAATTATTCATTTAGCACACCGGATGCAGACTGCTGTTATTATGACCACAGTCAGCCAGGCTTTTCTTCTATATTGGACAAAGGGTTAATAACCCCAGTGTCACTCGCCTGGTCCTTGACTTTAAACGTGCGGTCCAGTATCTGCCTGAACCTGCCCACACAGTGCACCCTGGAAAGGGTAGAGCCTCCTTGCAATACTGCAGGGACAAAAGATTTTTACATCCACCTACGGTGACAGCGTAGTTCCCCTAAAACCTTTCCCAGAGTAATAAGATACTGACTTAACTCAACTGGACCCTTCGTTTGTTCGTCCCCTGGAACCTCCATGGCCTGACGCGGTTTGCCACATAAGATTTCATATGGACTGGCTTGTCGTTTTGTCCTGGGTTTTATCCTTATCCTGAGAAGGGCCAAAGGTGATGCTTTCATCCAGCTTAATGAAGTTTCTTGACATATTTTACTTAACTGCTGTTTTAGAGTCAAATTCATTCTCTCTACTTTCCCATTAGACTGAGGTCTCCACGGGGTTGGTAAATCCCACTTAATTCCCAATATTCTACATAGACCTTGTACTGTTTCTGCAATGAAATGAGGTCCTTGATCTGAAGACGTTCCTAAGGGGCCCCAAATCCAGCTCTGATTTCTTTCAAAAGTAGTTTTACAACTTCTCCAGCTTTGTTGCTGTGAGTGGGAAAAGCCTCGGGCCCTCCTAAAAAAGAAGGGGATCTCCCAAGACTAAAAGATCCTTAACCCCTTCATTACAAAGAAGTTCTGTAAAGTCTATTTGCTTTAGGATCCGACCAGGCTTTGATTGAGATCAAGGGCAAAAGATGGCTTGGAGCAGTTTTTAGAATTTCTTCTCGATGGTTTATCAGCAAACCTTTGTGCAGATAGATAATGAGCCTTTCTCTTTCCAGGTAGCCCCCATGGGCGTGGATGAGCCCAAAGGCACATTTAGAGTCAGTCCAGGTGTTCACTCATTGTTCCTGTGCAGCTTCCAGAGTCTGGGTCAGGTGCTGTCCATTCTGCTGTTCAGTAGCACGTTGTCCATGTCCATCCCACTGTTCGCTTGTCACCTTCAATGAAACTGCTTCCTTTGGTGTCAGGCTCTTCCAAAGGCACATTCTTGAAGATCGGAGTGGCTGGAATATGCTGACTCGATGGTTTGCAGACAGCCATGCGATCAGTCTTCTTCTTCCATGTCTGGATTTAAGAACATGAACATCGCTGGGCTGACAGCATGAGTAGTTTTAATTCTACATCATCTCTTTGCAATAGCACCACTTCATATTTGAGCATCCGGCTCGGGGATAACCAGTGTCTCCCCTTTTGCTCTAATACTGCTGCCACCATG
>NW_010424092.1:15208-17552 GCF_000710305.1 Buceros rhinoceros silvestris | reverse complement strand
AATTCAGAGCAGCACTCGGTGTGCTTGGAGCACCCTTTGGCCCTGGGCATCTGACAGCACTTTGCCAGCTACATCTGCTGGCGTGAATCGCCGTGTCCGTCACTGCTGCGCTCGCAGCAGCACCCAGCGCTCCCAGCACTCTGCCGACCCGCCGTCTGGCCACGATTATGAGCCAGACCCACCCAGGCTCCTGCGGCCTCAGCTGCCACGGCACCTTTCTCTATAAGACGGATTAAAACCCTCATGTCCCACAACACCAAAGCATCCTACCAGAGCAAAGAGGCTTTTGCCCAAAGAAGAAATGGAAAGTGTAACTGATATTTCGCCTCTCTGGGAACTTTCCTGAGTGTTTTTTTGGCTGGGTTTCATAAACACTTTTTTATCCAGGGCTCCAAAGTTAGAAGTAGCTGACGTGTTTGTGGCCGTTGCGGCTGAAGGCTGCCCCTCTGCTGTTAATTGAATCCTGTGACCCCTGGCATGCCCTTGCAACGCCAATAACAGAAACATCTGGCAGAGTCGGCAGAAGAGCATCAGAGTCCTCATTCCAACAGCAATTAAAAAGGGGGGGGGGGAAGGGAAAAAGCCAATTACATGTAATTGGATTCAGTAAACCGAATTATCTCACTATTAAAGGGGTGCTTGTTTTTTAGATAGTGGGACATTCAAACTATCAAAAGCATTAATTGATTCATCCCTTTTTTCAAGTGCTTTCTCAACAGTGCCTGTATTCTAGAGCTGCAACCTTTTGTTCGTGTGGGGAATCTGAATTACACAGCCCGTGTTTATATCTTGGTAGCTCTATTCATTCTGACTTTTTTGTCGTGTTGGTGTTTTAACTCAAAAATGAGCTGAGCTGCCTGCAAAACATAATGGAAGGTTTATTTCTTCTTTTGTGATGCCTTCACTGTTGCTGGAGGTGTAATTTAACAAGGGGGAAAGGGAGAGGAATGTTTTGAGGCTGCTTCTTAGTCATTCATGCCTCAGACTTGGGACCGGAGTGGGTGGGTGGGAGGCCAAGAAGAAGCAGAAGCTGTTGTGCAGCACATGCATCTTCTCCACAGCTCCAGGGGTGCACTAGGGCAAACTTTTCTTCCTACGCCCTCTGCAGCCTCCTTCCCACAAAGGGTATTCAATGCTCTCAGGGCTTCTGGGCCACTGCTGAGCACAGGGGCTCAGAGCAGTGCCCCAAGGAGGCCCTGATGCCCGTTGTCAGCCGCCAAGAGAGAGTGTTTCCATAGCCAGGGACGTCACTGACCTGTTCTGTGCCAAACCGGTGCGATTGTCACTGTGCGTGACCGAGGAAAAGGCCCCTGTGTCTCGCTTTCTGCCTTACTGAGAGGATACGGAGTGCTGGAAAAGCCATGAGAATCAGTCAGATCCAATGAGTTATTTAGGCAAATTGAAAGCATTAGGTCAATTTGATGGGCAGTGTTTCAGGCCAGAATGGTACTATTGGCATTTTCTTCCTTCTGAATCAATAACTCCTAAAGGATTACAATTTAATTTTTAAAGGGTAATTCAATCAAGAATTTGAAAACAGAGGGCATTCTTAAAATGAAACTTTAATTAAATTTTTTTATGTTTTAAAATTGTACTTGCAGAAGAAGACCAGTTTCCGAACTATCCTTCACCTTGGACTTAGAGGGACAATTTTTTTCTTTCATCGCTAGTATGAATCTGTCCCTTTTCTCTTGCCTATGTCAGGTCTATTCACATGTTTCCATTAATGACCTGAGGAGACATCTTCCAGACAGCCCAAAGGCTTCTCTTGGTTTTCCATTGCTGACTGCCACCCGAATCAGCTGATTTCTCTGCATCTGAGAGTCTCCTCACAGTATTGGGACGGGCTGGCAGAGAAAAGCCCATTTGTTATATGTTACTTGTTATGTCTCAAAGTTAAGAGCCAATACTCCGAATAAAAGCAATTTTAGGGGTGGGGGATTAACAGTACCCTTTGTTCACTGAATTTTGTTGAATGAGATGGTTTGGATTTTCAGATACAGCTGCGATCGGAGAGTGCTGAGCACCAAACTCTTCTAGTCCTACAGAAATCCTAGAGCTGATCTCTTCAGCCCAGTCTTCAAAAAGCTTTTAGACTTCTGGACAATGCAGTAGTTAAAAGCAATTTTAGGGGTGGGGGATTAACAGTACCCTTTGTTCACTGAATTTTGTTGAATGAGATGGTTTGGATTTTCAGATACAGCTGCGATCGGAGAGTGCTGAGCACCAAACTCTTCTAGTCCTACAGAAATCCTAGAGCTGATCTCTTCAGCCCAGTCTTCAAAAAGCTTTTAGACTTCTGGACAATGCAGTAGTTTGAAAACCACAAGTGGTTCAACATTCA